>NW_021850653.1:523275-562313 GCF_003651465.1 Formica exsecta
GGGGGGACCAGTGGCGGTCGGTGACGGCGAGGGGAAAGAGAGAGAAAAAAAAGAAAAGAAGCATTCGGCTTTGATAGGCTAATGACAAACGCCTAGATTGCCGGCTTATCACCCGGCCAGCGCTAATTATTTCCCCTTTGTGCCGTGCCGCGCATAATGGCGTCCGTACGGGAACGAGCGAGAGAGCGGGTTTTCTCTTTCCGCCTTACGTGCGCCGTGCGATTTACACGCACGAGCGTGACGGTGAATTTTTTTTTTGTTGCCGTGCGCGCGGCGTGAATTTCTCGTCGCGGATTGGTCGGCGTTGCGCGTCTTTACGAGTCAATTCTTCCACTTACGACTCCATGCACTCCGACATGGTAGACCTTTAACTATCTTCCGATGATTTCTATTTTTTCCGCGCCGGACGTGTGGACCGATCATTCGCTTGGACGCCAATCTTCATTTATGAATATAACGATAAATTAACGCGCCGGATATATCTGCCATTTTTTTTTCCGATTTTTTAATCTCCCCTTTTGCATTATGATTCGTATACACGCATTAATTAATTTATGCACGTTTTTCCTAGAGTTTGTTCTCTAGATCTGAAAGAGACTATAGATTGTCGCACGATATCATCGGCATGTTTTCGAACACGATACTTATACACATTTCGTGTCATTATATAATAATCCGTCCTTCGCAGTTAATTACAGAATACTGTAAAAATTTTAAGGCTTCCGCGAACAATCCTTGGCATATCTGACTCGGTGTTTCTAGTTCATAAACTAATCTTGTATTAATACTTTAACGACATTGCTCGTGATGTACGGGCGAAACTTATATTGTAGTATTATCGTACATTATCTTTTAGCGAGATCTAATAATCTAGAATATAATTTCTCGTAAAGTTTAGCTTTTACTATCGTCTTTGTAAAATTCGTTGATTCTTCTAGGCTTTCAGGATTCGGTTTAAGACAAACCGCGACAATCTCAAGGTGAATATTTTTTTTGATTAAAAAAAAAAAAACATTACGAGCTCTCGCGCGGTGGCGGATGAACCGGTTTCTCGATGCCACTCATTGAAATTAATCTCGCTTCCCCTTCGTTCATACGATGCAGTCACGATATACGGGTGATAAGCGCGGTATCGATATGTTTTATTTGACGAAATAGCAGCGAGAGACTGCGGGTTCCATTGAATTAATAAGGGAATTCGATTGAGCCCCCCAGAGAGCGACCGATATCCGGAACTACGGTCGGCCATGTTTTGGAGCGCGTCTATCGATCACTATGTATGTGCGTCGATAACCGCGCTATATATAAATTATGCCGACAACGATCGAGTCTTGACTTCGTGAAAGTGGCCGATCGTTCCGAAGTGATGGCCCGTCGCGGATCCAAGAATCCGTCTTCGTGGATTCGAATCGAGCGATGGAGGCACAACTTCTGGTAATATTGATCGTCCGCATTTTTACAGACGCCCCCGATAATTTGCTCGTTACCGCGCTCACGTATTAATCTCTCTCCCTCTTTACGCATGCGACGAACGCGCACGCGGCTACGTGCGCTCGCTCTTGTCGTTTTGCGTGCTGAAATATTCTGAACAGTCCTTTGGATCATAATAAAAGCAACACGCGGCCACCGGTGAATTTGCTCGGACGCGACCGATGTGAGCCTCGTGAGCGAGTAGTAACTCGCGTCCGTTTAACAAGATCGATGGGCTACCGCTCTGGATAACGCGAGCTTTTAATCGCGAGGTCGATAAATTATCGTAATCGGGGAGTTCGTTTATCTCGATAATTTGATAAATTTGTATTATGCCGCTTAACAACGATAATTTGGCGCCAAGTGCGGCACTAAATCGAAACGTGTACGCACTATTGTAGGGAGGGTAAATACGCGGCTGTTTTATCATAGTCGTTTCTGTCCATTAGCATATCATTCGAGTGCTAATATAAAAGGGATGTCTTCGACAAATAATTACGTTTTCAATGCAAATATGTGACCGCAAATCGTCATCGTCGGTGATAAAATCGCGCGTAGCTTGTTCGTAAAACTCGATTACGTTTGCAGATTTTGTATCGATCAACCCGGCATGATGCATCATTGTAATAGCCGCTTTACCAAGCTCCTTCCTTCTTGGCTCGCACGGAACTTTATGAAATACTTGCACGAAGATTAATTAACGTGGAGAAGGAGTAACATGCCAGCGCGCACGCTCTCTGATTGTATGATTAACGGCGACACCTTCTTGACACTTTTTTAATCTGACATATCTCTCTATATTTTTCTTCGTGCAAAATTGTTCTCGTGTCTCGTGCCGCTTTTGTTTCTTAATTTTGCGCCGTGCTGTACATTACTCTCAGACCACGCTCGCAATGGCTAATCACGAAAATTTTAAGCCCCGTAACTTACGCTAATTGGAATACTTCTACTATCGTTTATAAAAACGAGATCCATTTTCTACAAAGTCTAAAGATATTTGAAGAAATTTATAGCTCTTAAAAAAAACCTGTTCTACAACATTGTACGTCTTCTTAACTTAAGGCTTTATAAGGAGAGACTTTTGTGATATAGAATCGCATCGTGTCAAACAGTTGGTCTGAAAGTACGAACGAAGCGAATTAATTGCAAACGTTCTTTGTCAGAGTTAATATAAAACAATCTGTCCCAATGTATGCCCCCTTTCTTATTACAGACGATACTGAACTCGATGCACAAGTATCAGCCGAGGTTTCACCTCGTGCGAGCAAACGACATCCTGAAACTTCCGTATTCGACGTTCAGAAGTTACGTTTTCAAGGAGACGGAATTCATCGCCGTAACGGCTTATCAAAATGAAAAGGTAAGTAAGTGACCGTCGAAATGTCTCCTACACGAAAGAACAAAGGTTTCTTCTTAGACTAATGTCAGAATATCACACAGCGATCCTTCGGAAAATTGAAAAAGATCGACTTTGATGTTTGTTGTGTGGGAACTTTTAAAAAAACAGAAAACTTAATTTTGTTTTTCCTTTTATCTTGTAAAAAACTTTCATCGGTGTAAAGACAATCTTTCTGAAACTTTTTTGATTCATTAAGAATTCGTCACCTTATTGTAGAAGAAATAGTAAAACTCTCACGCATAGCATGAATTTTTGACAGGGAAAAACAATCTTGCGTTACGATCTGAGCGGGCGGATCGTTTTGGCTTCTGGCCTTCCTTCGTTAATTAATAATGTTTCGTGGAATAAGCAGCCTTCTCGGTACGCATTATTTTCGGTAGTGAATGAGTTGCTCACACGCACGCACGTGGCATAAGAAGAGACCGGGCCTTGTACAGAGATTTTAGGTCGTTTATTATATATACGCGGCTATGTATTACTATCTTAATTATCGCGTCTTCTCGGTATGTCGGCCGAATACAAAACAAGGCGAAAAAGAATATTAACTCTAGAGTCTCGTCCAGACCTACCGCGAATGTAAATTAACAAAAAATCTTTTAATTTAATTAAGTATTCTTAAATTAATTAAATATTCTTTTCTAATAATACGTCTCGATAAAGCTGTGGATGCGAAGACCGTTTCGTGGAATAAGCAGCCTTCTCGGTACGCATTATTTTCGGTAGTGAATGAGTTGCTCACACGCACGCACGTGGCATAAGAAGAGACCGGGCCTTGTACAGAGATTTTAGGTCGTTTATTATATATACGCGGCTATACATTACTATCTTAATTATCGCGTCTTCTCGGTATGTCGGCCGAATACAAAACAAGGCGAAAAAGGATATTAACTCTAGAGTCTCGTCCAGACCTACCGCGAATGTATATAAATTAACAAAAAATCTTTTAATTTAATTAAATATTCTTAAATTAATTAAATATTCTTTTCTAATAATATATATATATATATATTAATTTTGTGTTTAGATTACAGTCTACGGGCTAGAGAGATTTACTATACGAACGTAACGCTCAGTGTGTGTGTGTGTTAAAACCATTCCTAAGAAAACGAAAAGATCGTTACAGTAGTAATCGACGAAAACCGAACATTATTGCCGTTGCGCGAGATTAAAGAAAAAACTGCTTTTCCATCGCGGTTGTCCCAATATTCTTTTCTAATAATATATATATATATATTAATTTTGTGTTTAGATCACCCAGCTGAAGATCGATAATAACCCTTTTGCGAAAGGATTTCGGGACACTGGCGCGGGGAAGCGCGAGAAAAAGTGAGTATCGCTTTCAAAACTGCATTTTAAGCGCGGTATGTGTTTTTTAACCCTTTCCCGAAATTTTTTAAAAATAAGGGGCGAATCTATGCCAAATAGATGTAAATAATTTTTACAGTATATCTATGTACAAAAGTTTTCTTTCATATAATTGATTTACGATAAAGTATATAATATTGATAATGAGGAATGAGTTAAAAAGAATCAAAGTAGGCTAAGCGTTTTTCATCGAATATCGAGTGAAAAAAATCGTACACAGGACGGATTAAAAAACTACCCTAAATTCAAAGCAAGGGATATGCCCTCTCTTCGAATCGCGCTTCGTGAAGAGCGCAAAGAGCGCGAATCTGTCTTCGGGGTCGACCTAATTGATCGTAGACCTTTCGAGCTTCCCCTCGATCGGGACTATTATGCCGACCTTAGGGTCACCCCCGGAGCTAAGGGTTGGTTTCACAGGGCTCATTTGCACTCCGCATCGCCGGCAGTGCCGTCCATTTGTATTCAATATTGCGGGTTTATGAGCTTATGTCAGCGAGTGCGCACCCCTCGGGATGCTGGCCCGTTGCCGTGGACCAGGCCGCTATGGAAACCAATTTCTATCTCATTGATCGCGGGGTGAAAAGTGGATTTTGATGAAGTTAAGTTTCGCTATGCATAACAATTTAAGCTGTTCCTAATCCTTGTTACGTCATTAATGAATATATTGTCAGAAAAAATTTCATGGATATGCGCACGCGCGAAAGAAAAAAATATTCCGTCTATGATGACGAATCTTGTATCATCACGGAAAGCGCATTACGTTATGCAGAAAGGAAGAAAGAAAAACGGTGAAAGCCGTGGAACAGAAAATTTTCGGAAAATTGTGGTCTGCGACGTCGAGCGGATAAAGAAAGGGCGAGGTTAATCGAGAAAATATGCAAAGTAGGGAGGGATGCGTCGCCGCGGCACCGCCTAATTAGAATAAGGGTTAGTTTTGGCTTATGGTTTCGGTTAAGGGTGGTTGGATGCCATCAGGAAGCCACAGGGAAACTATAAAGAGAGAAAGAGAAGGCACGGCGGGGAAACACCGGCAGAAAGAGACAAAGAGACGTGTCGCGAGAGAAGGAGAGTGGCACAGCGAGAAGAGGGACCGGGGTTGGAACATAGCCAATCATCGGATTAGCATACTGATGCTCAGGGGCGGCGCTGTCGTTAACGTTGGAGGGTGCCACTCTTGGCGGCTTTGAATTTTATATTGGCCCTATAGAGATCGTTTTGCGGCTGCACAAAGACCGCGCTTCGAGAGCGTGGGCGATCTTCGTACGAAATCGCTTTCCTCAATCGCGCATGTCCCAATGCATTTTTTACGCATTATACCTTTGATCGTATCATAGGCTTACGTATAACGTACTAAACCGCTAATAGCGATATCGGAAGAAGTAAGAAGGATAGCGGAGTAAAAGAGAGGCGATAAAAGTAACCGCAAATGTGTAGCGAATCCAATCTCATCGGAAATTAGTCTCGCGCAATATTATTTGGACGATCGCTTATATAATTCAAGATACGTAACCGCTCGCACAATTGTATTCTCTGTGGAAATCGCTTCCACTCGACGCGATAGCGTTAAACGGCACTGACAGCCGGTGCATTGTTTCGTTAATTTTTTAACAACGCGCGACGCGGCGTTTCGTCACGAGATGTAACGCCACTCGAGCATGACGAGTTGATTCGCTACAGCGCTTAAAAAAAAAGACGGGACAAAAAAATGAAAGAAAGTACGCCGGTGTGCGGCGAATTGTCACGTCATTCATCATCATATACACCGCGGAAAGATCGCATTGCGATACGCGGCAAATTAGTTCGTTCGCTTATGAAACTCCTACTATCCCGTTTAATACATATAACGCGAACCATACGTATTTTCTAGCGATATGTATTTAGTGCGTGTGTTAAATTAATAATTGCGACACTGATCATTGATCATTGTCTCCGGGATTAATTTATACATTCGATATTTACACATTCGGCTACCACATACTCAGTTTCTGATTAATGAGCGGATCGAGGCGCGTCGTCGAGAAATCTACAGAGAAGCTAGCTGATAGTGAGTTTTACTCTTAACTTTTGCAGTTAATTATATTATCCGCAGAACGAAAATCGTTGGGATTCCTGCGAGTTCTCCGCATATAACAAAGCATTCCTTCAAGCTATAATTACTAGCCGGATTAGCCTTCGGCTTTACCTTCGATTTTTGTTGAAAAATATCAGTCTAGCCTCGTTGGGCACCCTCACCCGTTGGATAATATCTAAAAATTAGCGTTCAGAATGACATGTACAAGTAACGATGTTTTAAATATCTCATTATTTGCAGTATAGTAGTATCAACATTGTTATTTCTTACCGCATAATCTCTCGCAGTTTCTCTAATCATTAGTAGTCCGAGTTTATAATCTCTCAGTTTCGTTAATGCAAGAATATCCATCGTTTGTCGGATCGCTCAAAACATTGCGACGATTATGCACTCGCAAAGATATTTTGATAGAGTAGAGGAGCGCCGCAGTCTCTATCCTTCCCACCAAAAAAATGTTTTTTGCGACGATACGAAAAGCGCCGCAAATACGTCTCTCATAATCGCGCCAAGTCGAAATATTCGATTTCGCAACCTAATCCAGAATTAATTGGCGCGCACGGATCCTTTCGAGCGAGCACGGGCAAAATTTCCTGGAATGTCTCTAATCACGCGAAGGAAACTCGATGGTACGTTACCGTCGACAATCGAGTCGAATGACGGGCCGGGGGTTACGGGGGCGCGACGGAACGGGGGAGGAGGGAAAGGAAAGGGGGAATAGGGCAAATCTAATGCATCGTCTCGTGCAGGCAGAACAAACCTAAGCCTCGTGTAAGTCCCGGCTATAGCCGTTCGCACAACGAGAGGCTTACCGGTACCTTAATGCCATGTAATGCGATCAGTTCACTAACACACAGCGGCGGCGCGCTTTCGCTTACCCGAGGTGCATCCGTGCTCCTCATGGATGCATCCGTGACATGCACTCGTTGCAGCAACGAGAGGGGTGTGCAGGCTCTCTGGTTTCTGTACGTAAGTGCGAGAGCGCGCGCCAAATCAATAGTTGGCCGCCGTGCACCCGGTATAGGATTCTCGAATAAGTACGCGTCCCTCTCTCCTCTCGTCTGCGGTCTCGATGAGAGAGACGTTCATTTTTATTTGCACTCGCCGGAACCGATCCAAGTCGTCGTTTAACGCTAATCACGGCTCATTATTTCTTTTTCTATCTGCGTTTCAGTCGATTGTAAAATCGAACTGTAAAAATGTATAAGGATTCATACATATTAATGTAGATTAATTAGAAACGATTAAAGCCGCTAAGTTCTTCTTCTATAGAGGCTGTCCATATAAAATCCAGTTCAATAAATCACGTTGCGATATACGCGACTCTTTGCGTAGATCGTGTGATAGAAACACGTTGCCCCGAGGAAATCGCGAATAGATCAGCGCATCGCGAATCGATACGGTCTCTCGCGTTCGATATCGTCGCGACATTGTGAAAAATGATCATGACTGTCGGGATACAGGCGGCTAGAGATGTCAGGGCGATAAATCAGCGCTCGATTCCCTTTAGCTCCTCGCGATTCGCGGAAAAAAGTTCTTTGCGTCGTACCGCGACGCGGAGAGCGATATAAAATAGTGTGCTTCGCGTATATCTTGAGTGTTGTATCGTTTATGCGAGCTTATACGTACGCATACATACATAGACGCGAATTGCGCCACACTCTCGCTCGTCTAGTTATAAGTGCAAATAGCCGCGAGTGGCATAAAGTTAAACCGCGCACGTGAAGGCAACGCACGCACGCGCGAGCGGAGGAGAGCTAGTAGACGCTTGGCGCGCGCATAGGAAAGGCGTTGAAGGCACAATTAAGATAATTAATCTAATACCACGGCCGCGCCTTGGGGCGATACAGCTACCGGCGCTCGCATAAATCGCGGGGTCTCGTTTATTGCATCGCTCGCCAACCAGCCTCGCATGAATTATCGCCGCGGAGACGAGCAGCGAGACGCGCCGCATAGGCCGAGAGTGAGCGCTGACGCTGTCTTGGGTGCGTCGGGGCATTTTGAGATTCTCTCTTCGACACAATACCTCTCTGTCTCCTCGCGATTGCATGATCGTGCGGCTGTTTCTCTCGAACGCTATATTTTATTCGCAGCGGAAAAATATATCGTTCTTTTTTTTTTTTTTTTTTTTTTTAAATGGTCGCAAATGATGGTCAAACGAAAGGTTTCTTTTCTATGAAAACAATCACAAGTGGTGGCATAAAAAATGTTGCGAATAATTGTACGTATATATTATTTATATACACACATATAATCGTATCTTGTATTTTGAAAAGTAACTGCAATATTAATAATAATAGCGCAAAAGATTTAAATTTTTTTTTTGTAAGCCATAATCACAGACATAATGGCGAGACAATATTTATGGAAATTTCGCGGAATTTGAGGTGAGAAAAAACCAAAACTATTATATATTCATTTTCAAACTTGCCAAATCTTTAAAGAGTTGCTCTGTCGCTTTACTTCATGTTACAAAGTAAAAATTTTAACATTGCAATAACTTTCACACATGATATTGTAAGTTAATCGATCAGCATAGAAAGCAAAAATATAGTCAAATTATTACGCTTAGTATAGATTGAAATCGTTGATCGGTTTTTGCAACAATTTCGTGCGAACGTATCTTCTTACCGCACATTGTTTATTATATATTTTCGATTGAGACATACGCATACGGCAAATTAACAAAACCGCAACGAGATGTTGCGAACGATTTAGCATTGAAATTGCCGCTGCCAAGGAAAGAGGTAACTTTATCATCCGCCTTTTCGTTATATTCTCCGAACCAATTATAGTGTGCCGTAATCATCGGGCATTCGCGCGTCTCAAAGGAAATTGTCAGCTTAGGAATATCGATAAATTATATCGAAATAGGCGGAACCCATTTTACCCGACAGCTCTCTACGCTGTAACATTTTTGAACGATTGGTAATTTTTACTAACCACGCCTTTCCATAAATCAATAATCAATCTATATAGAAATGCAACAAGGCAAGTCATTGCCTTATTTCTTTATAATTGCGCGACACGGCGACAACGAATCTGTGTCTTGGCTTATAATTTACTTTTCGCGAGATAAAATCAGCGCGGTACAATTTCATTAATTTTTTGAATAATATGAAATTTTAGCTTAATTTTACACGATAGAAAATTAATCTAAAGAGCAAATTAAGAACCTCGCGAACCTCGCAAGATTGCTAACTCAGCGTCGTTGTTGCAGAAGGCAGGCGCTACTGACAGTATCGGGCGGCGGTTCCCGTTTGACAGCTGGCGGACCAACGTCGCCGGACAAGAGACGCTCATCGAACTCCGCCACCGATCTCATGGATGACGAGGACAAGCTGCTAGATGTGGTCGGCCCCGACACGCCACATCCGGCCCATCATCATCGGGAACGGGAGCACTCCCGCGAAAGGGACGATCGGACGAGCGAGCGGGGCGAGGGCAGCGAGTCGTCCGGGTCTGAGAGCGGCGGCGGGCCAGGCCCGACCGGATCCGAGGGCCCACGGCCGGACGTTTCCGTCGGTCCGCCACTTCACCCGCCGCTGCTGCCGTATCTGTATCCGCCGGTTCCCGGACTTTATCCTGGTCCCGGTCCCCTGATACCACCCACGCCCCTGGGTCTGCACGGCGGTGTCACACCCGGCATGCTGTTCAACGCTCAACTGGCCCTGGCGGCCTCCCAACATCCAGCGCTCTTCGCGCACTATCCGCATCCTCTGGCGAGTCCTTTGCACCAGCTGAAGGGTCACAGATTCGCGCCCTATACCCTCCCGGCTCCTTCTCACGGCTCCGCCTTTGAGACCGTGACACCCGGCAGCAGGACCTTGAGCCCGAGATCGCCGCCGCCGAGGCCGCCAACCGATTCGCCGACGCCCACCGGTGGCAGCGCTCTGACCTCGACGACGCCCAGCTCCGCCGGCGAGCTCAAGTCCATCGAGAACATGGTGAACGGGCTGCAAGAAAAGAGACGGAGAAGTCCCAGTTTGACGCCCGGGCATCGGGGCGACGACGCCGGCGGAGGGAGTCCGTGACAGGAGAACGAACCTGTGAGCAGTACGAAGGACGACGATCCCGACGAGGACTGCGCCGACGAGTCTGGCGGCGACCAAGAAGACCTCTCCGCCGACGAGAGGGAGCCGGACTCCACGTCGGAGCCGTCGTAGCGGTAGGAACGTCGGCTGGTCGGTACTCGGTTCTCACTACCTCTCCCTCCCTGTCCTATTTGGGAATCTTGGTTACGCTCGATCGTCTGCCAAGATTTTCGCTGGACGCGCCGGAGGGGAGCGAGGATGGCCGGACTCTCTCATACTATAAAGTGCAATTTTATTTCCGGAGTAGCGCCGCGCTCGAGAAGTCGTGCTCGCGAGCGAAAATGGCACTCTTCGTGCTTTCGGGACAGGACAAGGAGTCCTTCGCGTGTTTCCTGTATCTGTAAATAGACTTTTGTGCGCGATCCGCACGCGTTAGGAGTATATCTCTGTTGGAAGACCGCGTGGCGGGGTACGGTAGACTCTCCACCGACGTTGCGCCTATTACGCGTTAATGTAAATTTAAACGAGACGCAAGGGTGAATGCGATAGGAGGAAAATGAATGCGAGAGAGAAAGAGAGTCTACGAGCGCGTACCTGTATCTCGTGTGAGTCTACGTTCTACCTGTGTACGTTAGGTCTTAAGGGAAAAGGACAGAGAACGATATTGCAATATAAGAGCACCTCCTATTATTTGCAGTCCCTGTACATATGTACCCTAGTGATATATTATATATTATATATTATATATTATATTATATATATATAAATATTATATATATAAATATAAATAACATCTACACTCTCTCTGTACTAATTATTATATAAATATATTATATTATAACGATATTAGGAGACGCGTAAATGCATAAACGCACGCTACCCGATTTACGCCTCGAAAACATAAAAAAAGAAGCGCGAAGAATCCCAAATTCGAAGAATCTCGGGGCCAAATCTGTGAAAAGAGAAGCGTGGCGCGGCGTAAAAACCGCGGATCGGTTCAGTGCGACTTCCAAATCCTCTCGATTTCTCCAAATTCGACATCGTCATCGCGCGAAAATTCGCGTCTAAGAATACGTAAGAGGTAAAGTCGTCGATTGAAACGACGCGGTGGCGAGTGGCTTTTTCATTAGTTTATTCAAACGACAATTATTTCTGAAGAGTCGTGCTTTTTTGACAACTTACAAGGAGAAGGCTTCTCGTCATCTTAAGCGCTCTCGATGGTCTTCCTCGGGATTTTACGAATAATCTCTTTCGATCTTTTACCGGTAGCTTGGAGTAGCTGGTGAGTGACCTCGTCGCCGTTTCCCATCTGGCTTTCCCTGAACTATCAGATGTTCAATAGCCTTGCTGCGATTTATATGTCCGTAAGAACTTAAGGATTCGGCTGTACACATAGCTGGACATAGTCTTTGGGATGGATTTATTTCTGCCAATACAGACGCGTTTGTCCTCTTCGCTGTCCAGGGGATACGTAGCATCCTTCGCCAATACCACATCTCAAACGCATCCACGTGTCGTCGATCGGCTGTACGTGTCCACCCTGATAGCACAAAAATGCTTCTGCAATGTTGCAGGAATAATACATTGGAAACATTGAAACTATTACAGTTACATTGCGTAATGTCTCTGAGACATCTCTGTAAGATTGCAGGAACGTAAAAATGTCCGCTTCGGTCCGCAAGAAACGTTCCTGAAATATTATGGAAATGTTTCTGGAACTTTTCAGTGAGGTTAGTGCAATATCCTCTTTGGTTTCATTTGCGGCATTGTAGAAATGTAAAAAAACATATGCGGGAATAAATATTATTAATAAAAAAACAATTTTATTAAATCACAATAATTTTATTTATATATTATATAACATATATTATATATTATATATTATATATTATATTATATATATATAAATATTATATATATAAATATAAATAACATCTACACTCTCTCTGTACTAATTATTATATAAATATATTATATTATAACGATATTAGGAGACGCGTAAATGCATAAACGCACGCTACCCGATTTACGCCTCGAAAACATAAAAAAAGAAGCGCGAAGAATCCCAAATTCGAAGAATCTCGGGGCCAAATCTGTGAAAAGAGAAGCGTGGCGCGGCGTAAAAACCGCGGATCGGTTCAGTGCGACTTCCAAATCCTCTCGATTTCTCCAAATTCGACATCGTCATCGCGCGAAAATTCGCGTCTAAGAATACGTAAGAGGTAAAGTCGTCGATTGAAACGACGCGGTGGCGAGTGGCTTTTTCATTAGTTTATTCAAACGACAATTATTTCTGAAGAGTCGTGCTTTTTTGACAACTTACAAGGAGAAGGCTTCTCGTCATCTTAAGCGCTCTCGATGGTCTTCCTCGGGATTTTACGAATAATCTCTTTCGATCTTTTACCGGTAGCTTGGAGTAGGTCGGGCTTGTGATCGTCGCCTATAATATTTTTCTCTCTATTTCAATTATAAAAATTATTTCTCAAAAATGATGTTTCTTTTATATTGCCGTTAAAAACACGCAGTGGGGCTGTTTTTTTTTTATTTTAAAGTTTTTTTTTCAGAATATAAGGAAAAATGAGATTTTACAATAGTTGCTCATTTTTCGGCCGTAGATTTGACAAAGGGCCGATATTACTTTGCGCCGACCAAAAGTCCGATCCGAAGTCTGCGATTTGTATAAATAATAGCGATCGGTGTAGATAATTATTAAATATCTAATATAGAACGTCGAGTAACTTGCAATCAACTCGCGCAGTTTCAGCAGAGAGAACGCTATTCGCGAATGCTACGCGTACGTAACACTATAGCAATGGTCTAATGAGAAAAACCTGACATCCGGGATGGGAGATAACGGTGATTTAAAGCAAAATCGCGCGATGTCTGCGGGAGCGCGGCGATTTTTTTAAAGAAATATCCACGAGACTGGGATTCCCGTGATGTGATCCAAGAATGAGGAGACCGTTATCGTTTGCGACAACGCGAATGCAGCGCACGTCCGAAACGGCTGCAACGACAATCAAAAGATCGACTCGATTCTACTCGTTACGCATCCTCGCGTTCACGCCGATCATCCCGTTGTGCAATCGATGATTGGCTTCCTCATTCGTATTCTAAAATCACTCTGTCGTAATTCGACTAATCGCTATCACGTCGTGTTTTCGATCCTGCAATAGTGTCGAGTATCGTAAAATGGGAAAGACGAGTGGATCTTCTAAGTCGAGCTCTCGTTTCAGCATAATTTATTGCCATTATGCAGTAACAGCGAAAGGTAAGTCAACAGCGATTGGATCAAGTAGATCAATCGCTTGATGTGTTTTCAATATAACTCTTAAGTTGTGTGACATATTGATATATAAAAATAATATATAGAAATATAAAAATAATTATTTTTTAATGACTGATATTTACCGAGCTGTAATATTTCAAAATTCTTTTATCCCTAAAGCATCTATTAACTTTAAATGATGAATTAATATGCTCGCACATGATCTATGCACAAACATGAATAGAATATAACGTATTGATTAGATACCTCTGACATGTGAGTACGTTAATTAAAACGAGAGATACGTATCATATATCGACTTTTGGAAGTTTTGATCAGTTTTGTTTCATTTTACGATACCCGATTAAGGGCAAGTTTCATCGCTGTAACACATGCCTGTAAATCCAAATCTATTATGGGGAAGCGAAATGTTCTGAAAGCAATAATCGAACAGAGCCGTGAATGCAAATATCGTAAGTGAAATTGATAATCGGTTTGGTTGTTTGAATGGAATACCGCGGTCGTCAAAATTTTCATGAGCAGAAATCGGCAAGCATTTTAGCCTAGAGGAAAAATCCGAGGGAAGATTTTCGAGCGATTCGAAATTAACGGTTTGAAAATTAGAATTCGAAGAGTTGAGACAGTAGGGCCCGCGATTGATCATGTATTAAACAGGAATTAGAAATCTATTCGGATGGTAAAAAATGACGAAACAAATATTTTCCATAAATCTTCGTAACTTTCGCAATCATTTATTACTGGTTTACGCGCAGAATCCTCTCTCTTGATTTGCTTTTGCGTATATTGATTTTTAATGAACCTTGTTCAGGCATGTCTGAGGCAAACGTTGTACATACTTATACTATTTCAACCTACTTATATTCAGCGCTAAATATGATTTCTTCGATTTTTTAAATACAAATTTTACTTATACAAAAATTAGATACACAGTCAATGAGATGTGAATTGAGTGAGATGAGAATTGCCACATTTAGCGCTAAATATACCACGCGACAGCGAGTTTCAATGTTCCAGTGCAGAAATAAAAAAAAAAAAAATCGATATGTACAGGTACACAATTGAACAGGCAAGTGGATGAAGAGGGCTTGTCACATTCTTACGCATGCTAAGTTATTTGTATGGATGAATGTTACTCCCTATTGTATCATACGTAATTAATACGTAAAGTGTATTATCAATTTAGTGCTGTGATGGTTCTTAGTGAAGATAGCCTATGGATGAAGAATCCATTGTACAATATTAAATCACATTAACGCGATCATATTGATTTAACGCTAAAGCCTGTAATCTCGAAGCGTTATTATTATATCGAAACATTTTCTTCGTCCATCTGCTCCTTCAATTAACGATTCGATTATGTATTCGACAAGAAGTTCGTTGTCCATTGGAATTTTAAATTAACTGCTACGATCAAAGACTCTCGCCCGAATAAAAATCGCCTCTCAGTTCCCTTTGGGAAACTTTGGGAATTTGCTCAACCCTCGCATATATTTTTCGTGGCTTTCTTCGGGTCGTGCGCTAGGAGCGATGCGAGCCTCATTGTCGACAAGAAAAAATCCAGGAAAAACAATAAAAAAATGGAAAAAAGAAACAAGAACAGGCGGCTCAGACGTAGTCGCGCGCGTTAAAAGTGGATTTAACTTCCTAACACGAGAATCCTAATATTTCGTGGCTTGTATTCTATATTGTACACTCCTTAAATCTTTTGTTTCCCGTTCTAACTCCATTCCCAACCCTACCCCGTCATCGAAATCCATCCGAAAAATCCACGTGATTATAAGAATTTTATATATAAATACAACGACACTGTGTGCTCTCATTTTTCACAGTCCGCTAATATGCCGTACAAAATTGCAGAATGTAAAACTCCCGCGTTCGCGAAGCGTGCGATCGAAATATATGATCTTCCTGGCATAAAAAATCCGATGGGCAATATCAGCCGCTTGTGTGATTACCGATGAATAAATAAACTTAACGCACGACGAATTTACCGTTGCACAGTTGTATCACATAAATATCTGTGCGAAATATAGTCGCAATATCATTTCTTAACACGAATGTCAGTTGAATGGATATGCCAAAACGTATGTTGTTGAAGATTAGCAATGCGTTTATTAATTTCCGTATGATTTTCTCCCACATTCCATATTAAACGCGAGATGCGAGTTCTATCGGGTTAAACGCGTCGTAAATATTAATTTTTAATATTCCTTATACATTCGTTAATAATCTTATATAACACTAATAATGATAGGCAAGCTTTAAGCCGAGAAAAATAACTTTGCTCTATCGCTACACGAAATTAATCATTATGCTCACTAGAGTGAATGATGATGATTAGCATTGAACAGATATTAAACGCGGTTCGTTTATGAATACATGCAACCAATCGACGCGATTTTATAACGAAGAAACTTTTGATTCCGCCGCCTCTTTAATGCAAGAAACCGTTTCTTTTTTGCCAGAAGATAAGCGCGCAAGAACGCGCAACGGTGGCGCAGGAATTTCAATCTTTCGACCGATCGGCCGAGCGATTGTAATAATTACGGTTTGCCAGTGTGAAGATGCAATGATGCGCTTTTTCTTGATCGCAAAATAAAGTAATGCAAGTGTGAGAAGCAGCGAACTATATTGGAATTCATTAAGGAAGCACATATAAAACTTTTTTTAACAAGATTTGATATTTGTATATACATATACATAAAATAGATATATGTATATATAAAATTTTATATATACATATATTCTCACGTTTTAAACTAATATATATATATGAATGCACATACACATGTTATGTGTATGCTTATAAGAATTTGCAAAATTTTACATAATACTTTAATTTAAATATCCCTGTGATATTTCAGAAGAATTATATCACAGTCGCGACAACGTGTTGCACGAAAACATGGTATTCCAAGAACGATGCAAATTGATGAGATAGCGGAGTAATTAACAACATGCGTGCCTTTATTTTAAATGAAGGGTACCTTCGATGAATTCGCATTTCCGTCGTGCCGTGGTGCAGAGGTGAATTCTCCGATGATTACGTAGATAAAAAGCTAATGAATACGGCCTCGTTTGAAGCAAGCAGACTAACGATTTCTCGCACAGCGAGACAATTAGGGGTATTACATAACTAATTAGACGGTCGTGCATAAGTTTCGCCACATCGTAACTCAAACTGTTGTCGCTTTCATGTCATTATACGTCATACAACGTAATTTTCCGCAACAACATATTTGAATATCTGTAATATATTTTACACAGTAGCGTAATGTCGCGATTGTCAAATGGAAATAAAATGACACACGAGAGTGCCCCCCAGTAGCAGAATAAAACATGGAAAAAATGTCATTGTTCCTAGTTTGATTATTTTTATAGAATACACACGGTACTTGTGTGTGTGTGGGAAACTTTGACTTTGAAGTCTGTTATGGCTTTTGAATGCGGTTACTTCTTCTTCAAATAATTTTACGTAATATATAAATTCGATGAGAGGTAAAGTTCCTTATGCCAAGAGCTTGTACTCGTTGTCGTCAGAAACTGAGATCGTGGCATCACGATTATCTCGGTAATTTGGAATGTTTGCGTTTTGCGGCAACATTCGTGTCACGTAAGCGCGCTTTCGTGGATGAGAAAATTAATATAAAAAGAGCAAGATTAGGATGGAGAGAAAAAGGACAACCGCAACGAACGGCGCAGCGGTGACTTTATTTCACGACGAGGATCGAACGAGGCTTTCGTGTCGCAGTATGCTAAACTATACATAGCGAGGAGAGTCGTTCGGCAGCGGATCGACCGCGAATGCGAATGACTGTATTATAATAATAAGTTGATTCACGATGCTGAATATTGCGTTTTATAGAGTCGTAACGCATGTCGCGATAGTAAAAGTCACGCACGATAGAACGGATGAATTTATGGAAGAATTAGAGTCGGACAATTAATTTTCGCAGACAATTAAGGATCTCTTAATGTCCTTGCTTTAATACTAGGATACTTTGTTATATCGCGGAATAATTTTTATTAAATTCTTTTATTCATTAATCCATTAAAATCAAAATTATATTCATAAAGTTATTATTTATGATTGATGTACGATACATTATACTACACATATATGTGGCAGATAAAAAAGGGTAGGTTTTAATGAACGAAGAGAAAAGATGGAAGGTACACTATCGAACATCGTCTGATTTTCATAAGATTCTGCTTTCATCAGAATACTGTTGATAAGCTTTTAAGTAATCGACGTGATCATGAGAGCGATGCGTCTTATGCCGTATCAGGGCGATCAGATCTATACCTAACGTAATAAGGTGGTTATTAACGTTTATCGTGATATTACCGGGCGCGGCATTAAATAATTTATATCTTCATAGCATGTATATATTTCCCGAAGATAGGATTCGATCAAACTCAATCATTTTGCTCGTATCGCGAAATTGATTGCTCTTTGCTTTCCAATAAAGATGCATTTGAATTTGCATAGTACCAATTTTCATAGCCGCGCTATCATTGTAGCGATGACAGATTGCATTGCTAGAATATAAATTCGAAGCTCTCCTTACCGTGTGTCTATGGGTTGGTCGGTACCAAGCATGTGGCGTGTTTCGTTAAAAAAAGAGAGCTCGGTTTAATATCGTTTATAAATTATTCTCCACGGAGAGATAGTCATCAGCATACAAATTGTTTTGCCCAGGTTCTCGGGGCTTCATATCAAGAGACTGCGATACTTTGTTTAACTTCTCGTCTGAGTCCTTTTTTTTTTTTTCATGAAAGTTATGCGGGAAATACTTTGAGAATTTTTACAAACGCTTAATTCTCAGTTGTCTCGGGTAAGCGTGTCAAAGAATTTCTCAGTCACACAGTCGAAATAAGTATTGCATTTCCTTTTTTGATATACGTTCATTTCATTTTATATAAAATTGCTTAAAAAATGCAATAACCTTTTTCGCAGCTTGATCGAATATCATTTTTGAAGAGAAAAATAAAAATCGATAAATATTAGTTTAATTTCCAGACTATTCAATCGATGTATCATCTATAGTAATAGTAGCTGCTATCTACGTATTTTCATTCTTTATTATATATCGCGAACTTTTCTCTCTAAAAAGCATCAATTAGAGACGAGATATATCGTGTCTCGTGATATAGGCAAAGATGGAGGTACAGAAAAAGACCACGTGGACTCGATTTCCTCGGGACGAGGGAGATTAGGAAGCAATCGGAATGCACGGTGGCCGTCTTTGATCGGCGAATGTACACGATCCGGCGTTGCCGGTCCAATCGCGAGTTCCGTATGTTCTCGAGGGAATTAGAATCTTCGAAGTTTCCAAGAGAGCCGCATCGTGCGGCCCACTTGGTACGCCCGATGGCGACGAGAATTTAATTGACACCGGGAGGTGTCACCGCACTAAACTATGCAAAGTGGTCGGCTTTCATTCTCTGAAGACTTCGACGGGCTATTCTCGATTCCGCCGAGATACCCAAAGTATCAAAGATGATTATCGATCGCGAGGATCGGTAGAATGCAGTAATGTATATATATAACAACGCGCATAAAGAATTTTATTCAAGTTTCCAATGATATATCTTTTTTCTATCTGACACATTATTAATATTTAATAATCCAGAGAAACGAGAATTATTGTCTATTATGCATTAGTTATTTAATAAAAACAAAATCATGTTATTTTGGAACGATATATTTTATAATTCACTCATATGAATTTTACATAAATTTTTAATCATGTGTGCGTGTTATGCTAAATGAAATACTTAATTAAAATTTCAGATTTATTAAAACATTGTAACATAATTTTAAAACATAAAAAACATGAGAAATTGTAATATAGTAAATTAAAATATATTAATAAAAACATATTTTAGACATTACTTGGATACAATTTTGCAAATGTTTTATCTAACAATAAGAGAGACATCAAATTCTTTTTTTGACACGTCCACTAGAAGTATAGAAATTTTTTTTCTCTCGAAGACTGAATGAAATTAAAATGAATTAAGAAATTTATGTGTCTTGACTAGGAATTTATTATTATTAGTATTTTATTAAATTGAATTATAGAATCTGTTCTTTATGTTGGTAGAAAATGACATAACGAATTTAATTCCGATCGGGCCTCAATCCGATTCAGCGATACTGACATATTATGCGTTATATGATTTAAAAAATATGAAACTTAATATATATAATTTATATATTAAAATCAGATTAATATAAATTACAAAACAGATATTATAGCAAACATTTTGACAATTGGATAATCTGACGCTCATCTACATGTAAAACTTGGAAAATTGCATCAATACTGCTGATCTTACGATAGTCGATACTTAAGTTGAAACCAGCGTTTCTAAGATACTTGAGAGATTTTCACCGTCTTATCCTTGAAGAGCATTGTCTGCGTGGCTTTGAATGGCCGCGCTTAATTGACACTGGTAGGTGTCACGGCTCTAAGCTATGCAAAGTGACCGAGGCTCGTCGTCGGCTTCGGTCTCTGATGTCGGCCACGTGTGCACGGCTCTCGAGTCGAGTCGCCTTCGCTAGATACACGTCGGCACGCCTTGACGTCCGCGAAGACGATCAAAAATGATCATCGATCCGAGAAATTGAGGCTTCGCCATTCGACCGGACCGAATAAACGATCTCCGTTCGGCAGAAATTCATATATTGGAACGTATTAATTATTGACGCTGTCGGTATCACGTTTCTTCTACATCGGTCACCGCTCTATATGTCGTCTCCGCGCTAGCGGGAGGCCTCGAATTCCTCTCTCGTCTAATGCAAACCAGTTTATAAGTTCTCTGAAGCTCCTTCTTTTCGTGAATGTTAGATTATGACTTTACCTATAGCGCATTTTTCATTATAAAAAAAATTATAAAAGAAAGAATTGTCTATACACATCCACACACCATTGATGCAAAGATCTTTTTCGCAATTCTTTAGATATTTTTTTTTATGAAAAAAATTTCATCTCAAGTTTTAGATTTATTTCAGTTAGAGATCATGGAAACTGTTTCAAAGATTCAGCTCGCGTCTTTAAGACAGTCGTCATTTGTTTCGCGACTTTCTTCGCACGAGTAGCATTCGCGCGCAACTTTTACTCGGCCAGGCGCAAAATACTCCGAGAGTCCGATCCCGTAATACTCTCTTTTCCACTGTTTCTTCCTCCTCCTCCTCCTCCTCCTCCTCCATCTCTTCCTCCGTCTTTCCCGTGCCCTGACGTGCCGCAGAGGGCGGATATGTATAGCTACGGCGAAGAGGTACACGACTAGAGGACGGCTCCTGGTCTCGGTGGATGGACACGGACAGGTCCGCATTGTATTCTGCGGCCAGTAAATCCTGCCGCTCGTAGTGTAAATGAGAGAGCCAAGAGGAAGAGGACGATGTCCCCCATGCCAGAAGGGGAGTTCGACTCGATCGCCATGGAGCAACACCCAAAGGAGATCCGAGAGAACGACGAGCGAGCGAGCGAGCAAGTAAGAGGAAGAGGAAGATCAAGGGATAGAGGGTTACATAGAGAGAAACAAAGACGGAGAGATTTATCTTCCGCGGCAAATGTGCAGCAGCCCTTTGTCGTTGGCCGCGGTGAGAAGTTCGCATTTTTCGTAACTTTTTTCTTTTTCCTACCAGAACACACCCTTCCTCCGCCCACATCTCCGCCGTCATTCCACGGATTTTTTCGCGTTCTTTCTGCATCTCAACACAGCGCGATCCCGTCCGCCAACGATGCTACTACGCTACCGGAATCGAGAACTTCATGCACATTGTGGATCTGCTCTTTTTAATAGCTAGACAATTTTAATTGCAAGTTGTATAATTCTAATTGTAAGTTTATCATGCCATTTCTATTCTTGAAGAAAGTTCAGAACTATCGTCCAGTCAAGAGGACAGAGCAGCTCCCATGGATAACCTCCTTCCAACGACCTTGATTAGCACCTGGTCGTCGCGAGTGGGGATCATTCGATAACCCAAACTCCACACATACACACGTCAGAGAACTTTCACGCGAACTCAGTGAACAGACCGCATACGCGACGGTGTGTACCTGTGTGTCAAAGGAGGGGAAAAGGGGGAGAGAAAGGCAAGGGTGTGTAGCGGCAGAAGGAGAAGTTTCTAGCGAGACACAACGTTTGTCGGCGCGTTTGTGAACGCCGATGCCGCCGCCATTGCCATCTTAAGGTGCAGTCTTTTAAAGGCGTCCACGGTACGCTAAGGCCCAACGGCTTACAACGACTCTGGCGAACGCGTTGCCGCGAAACCGTGTCTCGTTTTAATACGACCCAGCATCTGCGAGACGCGCGCATAATTAGTCTCTTATATCGCGAACTCTAGTTGGAGTCGACTTTTACAGGAAGAGGAAGAACTCTCAGGCTAAATCATCACATTTTTATTCTTAAAACTTTTATTGGATGTCTTACTAACTTATATAGTAAGCATAAATTTATATTTATAATATATTATAAATATATTATAAATATGTATATTGTATAGTGTAACATGTAGATTACGTAAAATTGTACAAAAATTGTTTGTACGCGATGTGTATACCATCAGTCGGGGAAGAGCAACGCTCTTTTCATTCTCGGTCGAATCGCGTGGGAGGACCTCTCCGCCTGGATTTGCGATTAATTTGCCCTGATTTACAATCGGTGCTGCGAATAAAAATACTTTGGGCCTGTTGTCGGCCTTTTGAGAGGCATTCCGATTATGCCTCGGGCTCTTTCGAAGAACTTTTAAAGATGCTCTTTAATTACGTTTCGAGGTAAAATTAAATAAATTATTAATAACGGGACTAAGAATTCTAAATTATTAAAATTATTATTGGACTAAAAGAGATGGATGAAGACATCAATGAAAACTAATGGTATATATAGTATATTATACGGTATAATATATATATAAAAAACTTTTCAAAAGTGAGAATCAAAAACTGGTTGATGCATTGTGCGAAAAATTTATATTCCACTTTTTGCATCGCGAATCTAAGTAAGAGATCGATGTTAATCACGACGCTTTAAAGAGAACCACAGAGAATCAGCTTCTCGCTCAATCGTGTCGAACCATTTTCAGGGATCAAATCGATTGGACATTAAATGTGCGGCGTTTCATCGAAAATACCTGCCGTACTAATTAGTAGGATCTGTGGTTGACCATAACGCCCGTGAGATGAACGCGGAGACGAAGAGCACGATAAAAGGAGAAACAAGATAAAGAGGGAACAGGCTGACTCTCTCGTCAAACATGTCGACCGGCATGATATTTTACCGTGACGCGTCGGGCCAGCCCAACGCTCCTACGACGCAGCGTCATACATAACGCTGTGGCCTCTCACAAAGGACTCGTGGTGAGATGGTAGCCTACAAGATCGGATAATATGGGTAGTTATTTGTCGGCGCCGATGTTGGTTTTTCGGTTGCGTGTGTTGCCGCGTGCGTGTGAGACCCCCTGCGGCGACGGACCCGCCAGGCTCCTCTCACGGGCCCTGATTCTCTCTCGCTTCAACATCTCTCCCTCATCTCTCCTACGTCTCTCCTCGCTGGCTGCCACGAGACGGATGGTATTTTTTATTTCGTCGTATTTCGCCATAGCGCTTGTTTTGCTTTCCCTCCCATTGTATCCGGATACTTCTCTCTCGTCACTTTCCATATTCAATCTCCTCTCGCATATCTCAAGGCCCGATACGGCGGTGTTACGGAAGGAGGAGAAGGATAATGCGAATATAGAGGCATATATCTGGGAATTCTACGAATGTCAGTTTAGTTATAAAATTTTTTAGAGCTAAATATTTAAAATCCTGAATATCGATCCTGTAATCTGAGAGTAAAATTGCGAGCGCTAATGTATTTTATTAAAATATATGGGTGATATTAAACCGTGCTTTTTTTCAAACTTCTGGTTGCCAATCTCTTATTTCTATTAATTCCGATACGAGTAATCCACACCGGTGCGCTCACCGTTAAACGCATATAGCAAATTATATTCTAAGAACGACCTAGATCATTCCCAGGAGGGATCAGTTTCCCCGTACCATTTGCAGGGAGAAGAGTGAGAATATGGGATCTCTCGCGGCGAACGAACGAGAAGGATTCCAGCAAGCCGATCGTAATCGGCGCGTACCAATCAGCTCCGATCCCGCTAATTACAACCAGCTCGACTCGAATGCAGGCACGGAATATGAAAAGTATCTCTTCTCTCGTGGCATTAAAACGACGACGCCGATCCGAGCATTTACCGATCTCGCCCGATGGCCCCTTTTACGACGTAGATCAGCGGCGAGGCCGATAATCTCCGGACGCCGATATGATCCATAGGAGGCTGCAGAGGCAGGTTTCTTCGGGGGTGGGAGCGGAAAATATTCCGACTGCTGGCCGCGTGCGCGTTAATATCCTCTTCGAATTTTTTTTCCGGCCAATGCGAAGCAAGCGTATAAAGCCACGATCGGGAAATAAATACGAGTTTATCCGTGGCACCCGCGAGCGAACCACGGCGCGTCGTCGACTCGCAACGCGCGGCCGATTTAATTGGGACGTAATTGAAATTAGGGACTGTAAATCGTAATTACGTCGACGGAAAAATGGACTTAATTAGTTTTATCGAATCGACCCTCTCGTATCATCGCCGCAGCTCGGCGGTCCCCGCGCTCTTTTAACGCTCTTTAAAGTCGCGTGTGCGCTACTCTCGATACGTTAATTCCACATGGCGCGTATCGGCCGGCGGCACGTTCGACGTTCGACCACTCGATAGGGATGACACATTGTAATGCAGATGCAATAGAGATCTTTTTTTATAAATGTGTATATATATATATAATTATGCGCAGAATATCTCAAAGTTATTATATGTCTTGTTACTGTTTGCATTAAAAAATATGATGATTACTTAAAAATTGTTAATTTAAAGCTACTTTGATAATTACGCAATTCTAGAATAGTTACTGATAATTTTCGAATTACTCGACGCTTCATTCGCGCAGATCGTTTCGATCGTAATTAGCAGAGTTACGATCTCGTCTGCTGTAGCTTTATATTCTTTCCTCGATTTCCTGCCGCCGATCACGACGATTTCTCGCGTTGATTTCTTCTATCGGACCGCAAGAGAGTCTCTACTCACCACAGTCCTCTCTCTTCTCTCCTCCCTTCTCGCACCTCTTCTTCTTTTTCTTTCTTTTCATCATCTAAATAGCAATAAACCGAGAAAGGCGAGAGCCGTTAAGCACAAAAATATACGGAGGGGGAGGTAGAATCCCGCCGCCACACACATGCTGCGCCGAGGCGTCCGTAACGTCTTTTAATCACGAAATGAGCCGGCTCTCTTCAAACGCCGAGGGGCCCCACGGTCCTCTTTGGCCGAATTAAGTAAATCAATAAATAACGAGGATACCTCGGCAACACCTGCGCCGCTCTCCTCGTCGGCACGATGTAACAGAATTTACGGCGCTCTGCGCAAGGCGCCGCGTCGTGGCTAATTCCTCTCTCCTCGCTTCGTTCCTCTCTCGCTCTCTCTTTCCCGCTTCTTATTTCTCCATCGGGCCAAGCGCCAAAAAATTTGCCGAGGCTCTCTCCGAGCGGAAGACAGGAAACAGGTATCCACTCGGCGAGATGTCGTTTTTGCGCCACGAGCTATATAACCGCAGTGTCGCGTCCGCGAGCGCGATGGGTATGTTAACGAAGATGTAGTTTTGCAAAATGGACGATAAAAATACTATCGAGTGTTATCCCGTGAAATTATACTCTTCGCATATAAAATTTTTTATGAATATTATTTACTTAAAATTGGATGATATATTTAATTTTACTTTGTATAGATTTCCATCCACTTCGATAGTTTTGCATTTGGAATGTTTCACAAATGTAGACGCGCGAAATGGGGAAAGAAAACTAATAATTATAATTCAATATGGCGCGATTAAATTTTATTATAACTAGTAACTATTATAATAGTACCTGTATGTATACGCACAGCAGAGTCATTCCCATTCGTGCGGGTTAATACGAATAATAATGCTTTTCAAAAATTCGATATCATGCTGGAGTTATCGCGCGATATCTTTCGTTTCATATTTTCTCGATATCAATTTTTTTCTATTCCTTTCGCAAAATAATTTTGTGAATACACATACATACGTATATACGATACAAACGCTATGGGAATAACAAAGTTTAAACTCTCGAGTAATGAGCCTTTCAACATTCAAGTTCTGAGCTATAAAATATATGATAACTTATGCTAGACCCTTTCACGTTGGTCGATATATTTTTGCAGCATGCTTATGTCCTTATGCAGATTTGCGCAAAGGCCCTAACTCGAGGCGGCGACGGCGACGACGACGACGACGGCGACAACGATAGCAACGCAGCACCATTTCGCAAATTGAAATGGTACCGGGTGCGCCTTTTTTTCTCGGCGCTTAACCGTATTACGCGGAGCGTTTATCCGCGTGTACGGAGCCCCTTCGACAAAAAGAGGAACTGGCGCGTACAAACGGCAAGGAAATATTGCCCGGTGTCGGCGCGCGAAAATTTATTGCTCTGGTCGGCGACGCGAAGCGGTCGGCGAGGGCGAGTCGGCGAAACCGAGAAAGCCGCGATGTAGAAGGAAGAGGAGGGAAAATATAGGAGCAGAGACGATAGACGGAAAGAGAGCGCGAACCATCGTACAAATACTAGTGGAGATATAGAGACGCGTTAATAAGAGAGCGTGCGACAGAGTGCGTCGCGCGTTTCGGCTAATCGAAAATGTAAAATGGGACGACGAAATGTTCCACCGTGGCTGAGAGAGCCGCGGATGAGAGAGCCGACGTTGCGTTAAATTATCGGGCAAATAGAAGGCGACGCCGGGAATGCTTTGCTCGCGTTCAGCCCGAGTAGAGAACGGTGTGTTTTAGTCGACCACGCGAGAGATGCCACATGGTACCGATGCGAGATGATAGTTTGTTGAGAACAGTGGCAGCACAAAGGTGTCCATGAAATGTACAGATTACCCTTTACGATGACGCGTTATTAACGGCTTAATTCGTGGAAATGCTTAAATCTTGATTCTCTGATGATCCGGCATCTATCGTTGCCACGAGAGATATTTCAGTTAAAAGAAATTCCGTGCGTCGTGCAAAAATTATAATTGCTACGAGAAATTTTTTTTCTGTATATAAAATATATTAAGCACAAAAGTATCATCGTAATTATCTCCTTTTCTTGATAATTACAACAAGAGACTTCGGAGACGAGAATCCCGGCGACACGCATGAGCGGCGCGAGCTCTCGCTCGCGTCGCTGAACAAGGTTGAAGTCGCGTGGGCCTAATAAGACCAAGTAGACCAGTCCGCCGTGAGCCGTCATCAGTGGGCCCACGCCGATGAGAGGGCTCCGAACCCCACACGACGGCCAAGCAGCGTAATAAATTCACCGTCGGAGTAATTTTTGCCAAGCGCCGCGATCGGGACAACTTGTTCGCTGAATATGGCGGCATCGATTATCAACGGTACCCCGTGTCTCTTTTCTTTCCTTCTCTCCTATCGTTTGAATAATGGATCCTTTGTGCGGCCGATTATTATTATTCCCGCGAGCACTTTATTATCGGCAACGCGCGTGCGAACCGTGGAAGCGGATCGATCTTTAGAAGGGCAATTAAGGAGCCGACTGAAAAAGGATGCTAACCGCGAAAGGCGGCACTGGTTTTTCAACGGAGCCGCTATATATTGACGGACAGAGATGAGGTCATCTAACCATCGTTAGTGAAATATATCGTCAATTGGCTCATAGCGATATCAATATTTACTCGCGGCAAATTTGTATCGATTGTTCGGTGTAATCGCGCCGAAAATGAATGTACAATCCACATGTCGCATATAGAAAGTAACGCTCTTTCCCATACTTTTTTCTTATTTTTGAATATTTGCATGAGAACATGATAGAAAGCATCAATGTTTATAAATTTCTCGAGAAACGTTGATGGAACTTGGCGCTTTATCTAGAAAATTAAATCGCAGCGCGACTCACAGCTTTGTCGTTTCAGTAGACTTATAGTCCGGTTCGACTCGTGTATACGTATATAAAAGGAAATGATTTCACATATACAAAGACACCCACGTACGTTCTTTCCTCTCCAGCAGCGTGTTCGCGCTATGGCCGTCGCGTCGTGCGAAAGATGTTATCGACCACTGACGGGATGCATTACAAAATTATGCAAAGTACCGACATGTGCGATTAATATCTTTAAGAATCTGCCCGCTCGCGTACTTAGTTGGCATGTACGTATATACACTAAAGTACGGTACGCGGGTATTTATTCAGGTAGTGCAAGAGCATACGAGATATCGGTTTCCCGCGACGCGCACGAGCGATTAGCCTTTATCCTTTATTTCTGCCGAAGGATATGCGGGCGAGAAAGCGTTGAAAATGTGCCGAGGAGCTGTCCGATGGTCGCGCGACCATCTGCGTTATCGGACAGCTAACAGACATCCTCCTCAACACTCATTCGACCGACGACGAGGCCGATATGTGTTCTCTCTCCTTTCCTTATCGTCGGCTATATGCGTATAATGAAATCGCTTGTTAGCCTCGTCGCGTCTAAAGTGAGAAAAAACGATAAGCGGTGAGTTATGAACTCGAACGTTTTTAATTCGAACCCTTCCGTCTTGTAATTATGCGGTCGTGCGGCTGCGTGATGAATTGCGAATAAATTAAACGAAAAGAACGGACGACGGACAATCAATAAATAAAGAAGCCGATTACGGATTTCGATAAACAAAAAAATTTTTTAAACGAAATAAAGATACGCAAAGTTCAAAAAAAATTTCCAAACATACACACACAACATACAAACATATACGTACGCAATATAAATAAAAGTTAGAAAAAAATTAAAAATTAAGATAAAATTATATGCTCATATGTATATAGAATATTTTACTATAATTAATCAAACCGAGTTAATAATTGCAAATTTTTTTGTAGAAAATAATCGCATTTTAAGAGACGATATACGGAGCAGTCGTGACATACTTGAATCTTGCCACGTGAATAATAGCATGTATCACCTTGCATATAAAATATAAAGTAACGCGCCATGTGTTAGCCGATTTCCTGTGGTCCCAAAACATTACCTTGTCGAATATTTAATGAAATATTTATAATTTTATCGCGAATATTCTATTCTGCATGTCTATTAAATTATATTATTAATAAACAGATCGATACATCATAGTTTTTCATATTTACAAACATTTTATCTCATTGTCAGTAAAACCAGTAATATCTTTATATTTGTTAGAAATTATCTTTTCTTTGTATATCAAAAGCTCTTATAGTGCGTTTCTATATCTATAATCGAAGAGACTCGTAAGAAACCGTAGGAATCCGAGCTACAACGACGAATACATTGTCTGTAAGCAATCGCATTTATTAGCGCACGTGCTGCAAAGTATGTCATTACCAATGCGTCAGCCGATAATAGAAACGGAGATAAAGAGTTTTTGGAATATAATTAGAATCGCTGCACTTTGATGATACATAGTTATGCGCGCTAACCGCCGTGTGTAAAGATCGGTTATGGATAAGACATGTCTACCGTACTGTTTTCTCGGTACGAAAGAGAGATACTAATCGATTGGTGATCTACAATGTTGTTTGCCGACACGAGGCTCCACATCGCACTTGGACTCAATGGACATTTTATTCTCTCCTTGTTGCTGTCGATCACGTATACATAATAAAGCGCTAACTTTAACGTTCCACGTGGAAGAAAAAAATCGATAAGCATTAAATTGTCCGTCGTCACACTACTGCATTTTAATGTGCTGATAATCACGTACATCCCTTTTAAGACAGTCGCATTAAAGACACGTTGCACCTTGCAAAGCTCTAATTGGAAATATAGGAAACATTATATGATTTGAGCAAATCATGTAAATTACAAATGGCCAAAGTAAAAATTGCTAACTATTCATAAATTATAAATTTTATAGACGTAAAGTCATTACTTGTAAGTTGCTCTAACTTAACTGCTCGCGTTGATTACTTATAAACGACATAGCGTCAAGTGTACATAATTGATTAAGATGTCAATTAATTTATAGAAATTTCTCGAAACGTTGATCAGAAGAAAGAAATTCATTCAAATTCATAGAAGATATGCAATGTGGCAATGATAAAATCGAAAGGTACTAACGGAGCGTTAAGGGAGCATTTCTTTACGTCCATAATTTCTTGTGTGGTCCCGCGACGAGGACTAAACGAGTCGATAAATCTCCTTCATCGATGATATATATACACACTTTATTCGAGTATACGAGTATGGATACGCATATATGTATATCTATATGTATACATATATTGTCGCTTTATATCCAGGTACCAAGCCATAATTAGGGCGAGAAACAACAGGTGAGACAACTGACACAGCTGCTCCGCGCCTTCTCTCTATCCCAACGGCCTGGCATCAATATTGCCTCTAGCCCGATCGTATCTTTCAACAGGATCTCGTTTCGGGTGAACGCCGAAAAATTTCTACACGCGAGCCATAAAGTGCACGAGCTCGTGCAATGTGTGCAATGTCATTAGATGTCGAGATGTCATTTCGAAAATTTTTCTTTTACCCGGTATTAAATCAATTATGTGGGGCAATCTCACAACTGACATATCTGAACGTTTGATTATATATTTAAAAACTCGTGGACCATGTAATTATGTATATCCACTTTACAATAAAATACAAATTAGACGGATCGGTTAATAATTTAATTTTAATCAAATCACACAGATTTTTAAATAAAATGTAATAAAATATAAACATATATGAAAGTTTATGCATGCAAACAAAAATCTATGATATGACTTTGGTAGTTTTAGATATTACTGATTTCATCGGTTGAAATTATCCGCGCAAACTTTATCGTCGATATTTCTCACCATCAAGAAATGGAAATATCCGCGCGCAAGTTCCGTTGATGCATGTAATCCAATTGTATTTCATTTCATCGTGAATTAATGATTTTGTTATATTTTGCACGAATCGCAGTTTCACTCGTTAACGCGAGCGCGATTCCGCGCATATTTAATTGCGTTGAGTCGGAAAAAGAGCGCGTCGTTGAAAATACGCAATGCGAGTAGTTAAGAAACGGCTTTTATAATACATCCGACATTGCCATCGACGAACTGAGGTAACGGGAGTTAATGAATTTCGACGCTGGCGATCGCGGTCTGCGAAATTGATCTGCAATTAAAATGAATCGCGATAGTTCGAATCTCATCGCGCGACTATTGACGACGCCTTGAGGCAGATTGTATCTTTTCAAACCTGCCTTGCATGATTTAAAACATTTTCAATGCAATATAATTCTGAAAAAGATCAATTAATGTCGAAACGTTTGACATGAGCAAGAGTTATAAATTATACGATTCCTCCAAGTATCGTAACTTGTACTGTGGTTAATAATTTAAATATGTAATGATTATAGATAAATTTAGAATTGAAAAACAGTTAAAATATAATTTCTGTAAGTCTCGATTAATAATAATGATTGAACTTGTGATGCAAGATTACGGGGAGACGAGTAAACATATGTAATAATGTTTTCTGGAAGAGAAGATAACGCACGGCCGCGAATGAAACATCCTACGGACAGTTGCCCGACCGGAAGCAAAAACGCGTGTAATCGTTAGCTCCTGCATAGCCTGGCTTGGCTGGTTCTGTCCGTGTATGCGAGGAAATGCACGCAGACAAAAAAGGTCACGTAGTTTTGGCTCGATTGAAAATTCCATGATACAAGTGAAATTTTTTTTGTAGAACAGTGAAAAAGAGAGATTCTATACGTGCTGATATCATTGTTAATTCGATGCGACAGCGATAAGATCTATATTAATCTATATTAATGACTTGATGTATTATTTTCCAGACTTTGCTTTCTCTTATGTTTGGAATTTTGTAAAATAAAATTAGAAGATGAGGATGTGTAGCGTCTATTGTTATCCTTACTATTCTCTTTCTTCTCGCTGATTTAATTTTTTGTATATGTATGTCTGTAGAAGCATTAAAAATTATGAAATTGCTACAGAAAAATCGATTTATTATTTTCAGCGATGTTTAGTCAGAGAAGCATCATTAGTCACATTGGGTGATGCTGAGGCACGATGTAAGAATCGCTTTAAAGAAGACGACGCCAGAGCACACACAATCGAATGGTATAAAGTTGTTCATAATTCTTTTCCATATAATCCAGTAGCTAGGAAATCCGTTATGGCTGAGGGACTCTTGGTTGGCGTCGGTTACGTTGATTCGCGTCCCGCATGATCGAATCGACGATCTAAACTGCAGGGATCATCTGATTGCGAGCAGCCGAGTGAAAGATCCAATTCTTTCAATTAAGCTTTCGCACTTTTTGACGGCACGCTCGACGGCATTTAAGAGCGAGAGCGAGAAGGACATTGGAAGGAAAGAGAAGCGAGCCTCGGCGAAATCCGGCATTAAGGGCGTCGCCGGTCGATTGGATTAAGCCACGGCTCGCGTGACAATTGACTCACGTCATCAGCACGATCGCCGATCTCGATGGGAACGACATTGGTCCGTGAAATTTGCGCAAAAGACCTCGGCGTAAAAAAGTTCTCGACGGGACGTTTCTTTTATCGGGAGTCGATGAAATTTCAATAACTTGATTGAAATTACAATTTCAGTAGTCCAAAGAAATTATATATAAAGTTAAATTTAAAATTATAAATAAATTTCTGTATTAAACTTATAAATAATACATTTTTTTTTTTTTTCTAATCGGATGGAATATTTTTAACATAAATTAATATTTTTTTTTTTTAAATAAAATAAAACAATATTTTATATATTATGTTTTATTTTAAAATAGATATTTTTCTAATGATTTTCTAGAACTACTACAATTATATCGACACCAGATTGCAAGCGACGAAAAATCCTTTTTCGTGGATCGTCCGAGAAGCGGAACGAACCCCTCGCCGGTGGTCACCTAAACATGACAAAACCAGCACTAATTTCACAAACGAATAAACGTGGCCCCACGATCACCCCGCTAAATCGTAGGGTGGGCAAAATGCGCATTACTCGCCCTCGACAAGCTCGATGGAGAGAAGGCGAGGGAAGGAACGGAGGAAGTTTTGCGTGCTTCTGCTAGATGCTACAGACATACGGCGGAGTTGTTGCGGAAGGAGAGGGCGACCGAGACGGGGTGGCTGAGACGCGATAACACATGGGGTGATACCGATACAACTCCGAGACGGAGATGAGTCAGCTGTGCTGCCGGTGCACCGAGGAGAGTCACCCTCGAACGATTCGCCCTAAATCGTCCGGAGACGCCTTACTATCATACGATTCCGTTAACTAACCGGCTCGATCGATCAGAGCACGATCCTCGTGACGAATGTGACGACGTCAGCGAGACGATCGTCCGATCTTGATTGCCAAGGAAATCTCTCGAGGCAATTGAAAACAGAATTTGTCACGTTATTTTTTTTTATAGTAATTTGTATCGACATAAATTTTTAATGTTATTAGCGACTTTATCTTTTTGGATAATAATAGATAAAAATAATTCTAGGAAATATATGTATATGTCACATATCGCTTCAAAATCTAATATATGTAAATCACACGAAATTAATTTTCAGTCGCATTCATCAGATCGGACGCGTCCCTTTCGCGATAATACCGATCGTCCAGTCGAATCGCATCTTCGTCGCGGCGTTGATCCCAAATTAATTGTGCCACTCCTTTCGACAGGCTGGCGCTATAACGGTCATAGGTAGGCGTCCTTCCGAGTGTCATCGGCTCTGGTATCATACGAGCGCATCTGCTCCCGGCATCCTACCGTAGGCAGTCAGAAAAGACTATAAGAGAAACGCGCGTCTTTTCGATTTATTCCTTATACTCGCAGCTTAGTGTGGCCGGGTGTCGAAACAGCTCGACCAATTATCGAGAAACTGGAATCTCCGGCCACCCAAGGGCCACCCGAAGACGCCCCCCGCTCTCTTGACCGTTTTCTCCTCGTCTCCGTCTTCATGCTCGTCCGTGTCCGCATCCGCGTCGTCGTCGTCTTCATGGATCGAAGCCGGCAATCGGCGCTCGCAAACGAGCTCTCCTCCTCGTTGACTTGGAGTTAATTAAGGCCGATCTCCGTGCCGGCTAAGGACTTTTTGGCTTACGCCTTTTCCTCACGTTTCGTCTCTTTCTCTCTCACTCTCTCGTCCGACTTTCTCCTCTTTCATTTTATTCTTTTTCTTTTTCTTCTTTCGACAAACTCGCTCCCGCTCCGCGAATGTCCGCTTTGAGCATCGCCGCGTCGTAACGCGTTCGCGCGTCGATCTCCGCTATTAAAACGCGCGCAGGAGAACAAACTTGGTGATATATTTTACGCGCCGCGTTCCCTGTCCTACTGCGCATATACATACACACGCACACACATATATATGTATATATATATATATATATAACCGGGCGGCAATTTAATGAGAGCGGTTTTGCTGACACGAATAACGCGCGGGCTTGTCGCGTTCATAAACAGCGAATGATTGAAGCGCCGGTCGTCGTGCAAAACCCCTTAAAAATATTACATTTAAATCATTACTCCATATGCTCACACGCATGTTTTTGCGAGGCTTTACTTTTATGATGCGTTTGCTTTTACGAATCTTTGGAATGCATCGCTACTGTCTTGCCCTCCTCTCCTTATTAGAGATCTTCCAAACCTCAGGTATATCGAGCTATCGACGAGCAGAATCATACGCGCGAAGACTAGTTCGAAATTGTCTCTTTCCTCGTGCGCTTTGACCCAAAATCGTTCAATTCTTTTGTTCGTGCTGACAGATCTAATTGCATCAACGCAGAACGATTCCGGAGGGACAGCGCAAAAGGGATCCGCGGCAATCTTCGATCGGCCGGTAAACGATCCATACTGCCGGAGCTGGTAAAGATCTTATCTTGCCCGGTGGCGGTGATCTCGCTTTGGTTACCGTATTCTCTAGCGATGTCTATCTTCTCGACACTATTGCCGATAAAACCGACGTTCGCTGACCGTGGCGAACCGATCTCTCTATTCGTTTTCCATCCTCCGCATCCCGTGGGACGCTGGTGTATATAACCGGGCGGCAATTTAATGAGAGCGGTTTTGCTGACACGAATAACGCGCGGGCTTGTCGCGTTCATAAACAGCGAATGATTGAAGCGCCGGTCGTCGTGCAAAACCCCTTAAAAATATTACATTTAAATCATTACTCCATATGCTCACACGCATGTTTTTGCGAGGCTTTACTTTTATGATGCGTTTGCTTTTACGAATCTTTGGAATGCATCGCTACTGTCTTGCCCTCCTCTCCTTATTAGAGATCTTCCAAACCTCAGGTATATCGAGCTATCGACGAGCAGAATCATACGCGCGAAGACTAGTTCGAAATTGTCTCTTTCCTCGTGCGCTTTGACCCAAAATCGTTCAATTCTTTTGTTCGTGCTGACAGATCTAATTGCATCAACGCAGAACGATTCCGGAGGGACAGCGCAAAAGGGATCCGCGGCAATCTTCGATCGGCCGGTAAACGATCCATACTGCCGGAGCTGGTAAAGATCTTATCTTGCCCGGTGGCGGTGATCTCGCTTTGGTTACCGTATTCTCTAGCGATGTCTATCTTCTCGACACTATTGCCGATAAAACCGACGTTCGCTGACCGTGGCGAACCGATCTCTCTATTCGTTTTCCATCCTCCGCATCCCGTGGGACGCTGGTGGGCGTGGACGTTTGTGGATGCAATCTGTGAACTGCAGTGCCGGTTCTACAGTTTCTGTAGTCTCGAGTTTAAACGCAATAATTATGCATACGTTAGAAAGCGAATGTTTGATCAATCAAATATATAAATATCTTATATTTAAATTTTATACCTAATTATATTTCTATCTATATTTCTTTGTTTTTTTCTCTTTTTCGTCAGACAATACCCGTATATATTTAAAGTCGGAGCGACAAACTGCAATTTCCGGTAAGCTAGTCGCACCTTTATCTTTCAGAGAACCGGCCGGAGCAGTTCTCGTGACCTCGACCCATCCGCCATGAAGGGAGAAAAAGATGCGAGGAGTACGCGTGCACGTGCAAGATGCGCGCACATTTTGGTGGATGCGCAAGTGGAGAACGAGAGACGCGGGTGTCAGATGCATGTGAGATAAAGCTTCATAGCCCATGCAAGGTTTCCGGTGCACGTCTCGTGGATGACTGTCTCCGAGAGAAGGAGACGAATAGAGGTAGGACCGGCCGCATAGGGATCCCCTTTCCTTTTGCTTTCGACCGCACGAAAACCGAAAACGTGGTGAAACTACGAAATCTTTTTCTCTCTCAACTCCTTCGCCGATAACATCGCTGCGCCGTCTCGGACCTTTTCGTTGTCTTTCGGGGACAGATGCGCGTGGAAGTGAGCGCTGTCCTTTTAGAAAAGACTCGGAGGAACTCTTGGTAGCAATTGAGATTTTTGACATTATCGCAGATTCATAGATATAGACGAAGCATGACTAATATACAAATATTAGTGAAGACACGATAAAAATAACGGAAATAAGTAAAAATAATCAAGAACTGATTAATCAAGAATGAAAAAGCAAGTGAAAGAGAGAGACGTAAGATGAAAAAAGAAAAAAAAAGGGGCGTGAAGGAGAGAATATAAAATTTGTAGCGAGAAGGAATCGACGAAGAAGTTAATGGTGGTAAAAGGATGGAGGAGAAGTGCGCAGGAAGAAGGGAAAACGCGGCAAGAAATTTTTGAGGCTTTTTTGTTAGATTCATTAGAAACGTACGATTAATCTGTATATGTATGGCCGAGGCTCGTAAAAGTAATCTATAATCGGGTCGTAAAACAATAAACTCTATTAAAGCTTTGACGAAGGCGCAAGGCGGTCCGATTGGGTCTTTAGGGAGACTTTCAATGCAGAGGCTTCCTGGAAGCCGCCGGCCGTAACGCGCTCGTCGTATACTTTAATAACTAATAACCGACAATCGTAACATAATCATAATCTGGAGCCTTGCCATCTTAATGCTCGCCGGCGCTGATGAGACCGTTCGTTCGTTCGTTTGCGTTGATGAGAGATATTTCGTGATTTCGAAACGAATAACTATGTTTTCGTGTAAGACTAGACTAGATTAGACGTACGTTCGACCCGGAGATACTATCGCAAATACGCACGTAACGAAACGAAACAATGTATATGAAACACTCGCGAAAGTTATTCTCCTCCATCAAGGAAGCACGTCAGCAGTCACGGGATCTTTCTCGCGCAGATAGCACCCGTGAATATGGTTTCCGCGAGGGTGTCAGGCGACACCATGTCCCATGATGAAGAACTGGACGTTCTTTGCTACGCGCCATTGGCGGCGGTGTCAGTGGTTTCGACAATTCCCTCGATCGCAATCGTTGGCCCTCGAAGCGAAACATCTTCGCAGTCGACGAGGATTTTTATCCCCGAAGCGCATCGACGGTCATCGACGCCATTGGGGATGCACGGTTTCATCCATCAGCCGGGAACGATCGTCTCGTCTTCTGGCATTCTCTACCGGTGTGCCCCTCTTATCCCTTCCCTCCTCTCCTCGCTCTTCTCGGTTGGACCATTCCTATCCTCATTCTCTTGTCCTCCATCCTTCATTCCTTAATTCCAGGCGAGCGACCGCGCGCATTCTCCGTTACGTTCTCTCTCGTCAACTTCCCTAGGTCTCTCCCTTTTTCCTTCTCGCCGGCTGTTTGCGTTGCTTTTTCGTGCTCTTCTTTTCTTTCGCTTATTCGATCTCGGAGATCAGAAAGTACATCGTATACACTTGACCTGTTTTCTCCTTTTCGTGCAAAGATAATTTCGAGATTTATTTCAGGTGAATAGAATGTTCAATTTTCAAGTATGTATTCTCAAATGTGCGTAAAATTAATATAAGACTATTTCATCTTCTTTTATTCTTTAGAATGTGAGATATTGCGCTTTTCAATGTAATATTTCTAATTCAGCCTTCACTAATGTTATACCTTCCTGAAGATTCTTCCTTTTCTGCCTCTTTGGATTATTTTTATTTCTTCGTAAATGTTACTCATATATAGCGAACGGCTAATATCAGATAATGATGTTCTTTCACGACGGGATTTCTCGATGATGTGCACCATGTGCGCGATTAACGCCGGACGTTGAGTGATTTGTGATCGTCCAAAGAACAGGCAGTTTCCACAAATGTATTTTTTGCATTTTAATCTTTTCACAATTTTCTATCGGAACGTGCCTTATGTTAATCGCGGTATCATCGCGCGATGATCGTTGATTCGCGTTATCTCGATTAGAAAAATCGTTACATATTTATAAATTGTCGTAAGCTATCTTTCGAGCATTTTAGAAATTAACATTAAAAGACGACCATTAAAAAATTTTCGCTGTCATCGTAAAAAAAATGGGACATGTATCAAATATATATATTCTTTTTTCAAGTAATTGTTTTAATACAATCACTTGTTCAGTGAAGCCAGAGTCGCTCATCTCTCTGTATTTGACAATACTATGTAATTTGAAATTTCATAGGCGCAGACAGACATTAAACCCGACATCATTATAATTCCTTGGTCGTGCGAAGATATAACTGTACAAAAACCCTCGAAATAACACCGATCTTATCGGACGCATCAGAAACACTCCTTGCCTTATAAAATACAATGTGTCCCGCTGAGATTCACGAATAATCCTGGTCGTCGTATATATTGCATTTCTCTCTCTCTCTCTCTCTCCTTTAAATACCAACTACATACAGATACCATAGCGCGATTATTGCCAGACCACGAGTTAGAGCATCCGTGGGCAAGAATTTACATACTCGGCGACGTATGCGCGCGCACAATTTGCATTTATGTAAGTGCATAATTCGTTATGAAACGCGAACACAATGACTATTAGCTCCCAAGATTAGTCCACGTCGAGCGATTCTACGTAAAGACAAACATTGAAACGGCACAGTTAAAGCGCTAAATTAGAAGCACCCTACACAGAGAGCTCAGAGAATTAATAAAAGTTTCTATCTCGCTGCGCATCGCGATAAAAATTGAAGCGTTCTGACGATGAGGAAGGTAATCGAGCGCATCAGGACGCACTTTTTTACAACGACAGCTGTAACAGCCCGAGTGACTTATAATCCTAGTCACACGCCACGCGTTAATTGCCTTTTACAACCCTTTACAGCCCTTCTTCGTCGCCTTAATTGTATCGATTTACAGCCCGCCTGGAAATCTTTAATTCGTTTACGATTGTACTCGAAGCAACAATTTAAACAACCAAAGGAGATGTGTTAATACGAGAGTTCGTTTTAACGCGCTCCATTAAATTGTGTCTTCGCACTTGCAAACGACATGAGAAAAAGTTTCGTCGGAAGA
>NW_021850653.1:563005-605154 GCF_003651465.1 Formica exsecta
CGGAAGAGCCAGCAAAAAAATATTCTAAAGGGTTCTCAAATAAATAGCATTATATACATAAGAATCAAGGCACATCGTGTATACTATTTTATCAAAAATAATTGATGATAGATTTATGCAATGAATTATTATTATTATTGATTGAATACTCGATTTCTAAAATCTTAGGATTGGCTAATAAATTTATACAATGCGTTGGTTTCGGGCAATTACATTTAATTGGCTTGTCGATCGAAACTTCTCACTCGGCCTCGTTCCTGTAACCGACTAACCGATAACTGGTTAACGAAGAACGGAGAAAGGTGGGGAAAACGTGTATTTCGACCTAGCATGAAACAAGTCGTTCGTTGTTTCCGTATATCCGCGACGCGATCGCCGCATCGTTGACACGCAAATAGTTTTAAGGGGCTTCCCGTGTGTCATTGAACTAAGCGTTGACGAAGTTGCTACCACGCCTGGTTAACGCGAGGCAAGAACTCGCGAGCGATTTCTCGCTCGTACCCGAGGCGTACCCAGCGAAGCATCGCTTTTTCTATCGCAAAATGCATTTCTACTCGTGTGCAATTCACGATCACTTTGCATTGCAAATGAAAGCGGAACCTAACGAAACGTTATTTGTGTCGGCGAATAGAAGAAAATGTGTACTTCGCCTTCTTTTTGTTTATAACCGGACGTAAAATATCGCGGAAACGCGATCGAGGGAGATATTAATCGAGATCGCGCACGCTCACCTGCGATGCATGCTGTCAATTTCACGGATAGACTATATACGTCGGATGTAGGCAACCAGTAACGCTTCGCACATCCCGTGGCAGTCATTATGCGGTCTTTAACGGCGGTTATTTAGTATGCTTTTTAGCTGCGGGTTAACAGCTGTACATTTCTCTGCGCGTATACTTGGGCGCGAGACGCACGCAACGCGTATTATATGCGTATAGAGAGAGCGTAACATAAGATCGCTAGGTCAATGATTCGCGATCCTATTGTTCGCTCTTTGAAGACGAATTAATACAATATTTTAAGATTATGTATTTATTTGAAGACAAATTTTCGACAAATATGTCTATTTAATATGAATTATGGAAATCTTTATCTAATCATTCAGAGTTTCTCTCTTTGTGATTCAGAATAACATAAACACTAATTTATTAATCAGTTTTATATATTAACAGATTATGTAATATGTATAATATATCATGTATATATTATATATATTATGTATAATATATTAGATTTATACACAATAATAACACACTTTGCTTTTTCTTCTTCATATTAGTTCTAAATAAATGTGCTCTTAAAAATTCAATTGGACAGACCGAAATTATTGATAGTACCAGTTTTTTTAAATTATTAATAATAAATGAGAAATTTACGATTGATGCACATAAATGAATGACATTCGTAAAGTAATTTATTGCTCAATCAAAACAGATTTCAATTGAAGATTTTGCTGCAATTTATGTACTCTGTATTTTTAAAATAATGCTTAAAAAATTTCATGATTGTTTCAGAAGAAGTAAAAAAGAAATATAGGGACATGTAATGTTGCAGCTTACTTACGATCTTCTTTATTTTTAAGTTGCAGACAGTGAATATATAACGCAAGAAAATCAAAAAAGTAATTTAACATCCCGTATATATAATTATATCTATGTTACCTTGAAACTCGTTAGGAGATAAAACTATCGCATCGCTTACTTCTGGCGTTAATACGGATAACTTACCCTTTACATTCTTGCTATTGACAGCGAGTCGATGATAATTACACGTTGATATAAACGTACATCGTGAAAGAGAGAAGACGGGGAATGTGTTTTTCTTTATCATTCGCAAATTACAGCAATTGACGATAATTTATATCTTATTAAGATTTCTGTATTAAATTTTGTAACAATTTTTTTATTTTATTTTTCATAAAGTATTAATGTTTATCTTAATTATCCGGGAAGAGAGGATGACGAATCTTCGCGATATCTCGGTCCACCTTTAGAAACGTGGCGAAAATATTTAACTTCGTGTATGGGGGGGGGGGGGGGCTACACTTTAAGTTGAAGTAGAACCGGTCTGAAGTAACCTGTCAGAACCCGTAGATCCTCAACGAGTTTGGAGAAGCCTTTCAATGTCCCGCGTGTGGCAGAAAAACAAAGACATTGAAAACAGAGCGAGATCGATATCGGGTGGCTGAACACGAGTGGAAGAACTCGCGCGTTTACTTCTTTGTGAAGTATATACGAGCTGCAAGAAATCGGTGAGAAAAACGCTCCTTACGCGTTCGATCGTAAATCGCGGCTTTACGAATCGTGTGTTTCTTTTTGCATTTCGTATTTCCTCGCGGAAAGGACAGTTGAGCGAAAATAGCCCGAGCAATTTTAATGGCGCAAATTCTCACATATAGATAGCTCGTTGAAGAAAAGTGCGGTATAGAAAAACCAGGCGCGCTCGCTCAGTTTCACTTCAATTAGAATTGAAGTCTGATGTTAAAGAGAACGTACAAATCCGTCAATGTCTTCGTTCGATACAGAATAGGATATGAACAATTTCAGAGAACATCACAAACAGCCCTCCATGTTATTTAAAAGCAGAATTCTCGAATTTAATTTCGGAATTTAAAGCTTTTCCAACCGTTCGATCATTCAGTAGCAAAAAGGACATAAACAACTTTCTGCTTTTAATGATATATTACCAATGGAACAGCATCGTTAAAAATTTTTTAATATTTATAATAGACCGATTGATATATTGAGATAGAAAGTCAAATTGAAATCACAAATTATTTAATTAATTATTGACTTAAAGATATTTCGTATCTAATTTGGTACGTATGAATATGAACACCATATGGATCAGTGATAACGAACACGATTCATAAATTAAATAAAGGCTTAGAAGAGAGAAGCGAAAGTATCAACTGATCTTGGATAATCACGATCGAAGACAACCGCGTATCCATTAAGAGCTTAACTCGCGGCAAAACCGGTCGGTGGTCCGAAGATTGGCGTGATCGTTTCAGTCTTCAGTAGGAAGACGAAGAACGTGAAGAAGAACGACGAAGTTGCCGAAAGTGAAAATCAAACAACAAGTTGTACAAAAACCCGTGGACGACAACCATATTTACGTCGATTGTGAAATTACTTAATTAAACATAACGATAAAAAGCAAAAAAATGAATGAATATTGCACGCGAGCGAGAAAAATTGATGCAAGTAACAGGATGTGTATATGTCGAAAAAATTTATACCTTGCCTCAAACGTTTCTTGTCAACCACATACATATTATAAAAGTTGATGGTTGCAATATAGAGTTATCGTGGCTCCCGCAAGAATGCAAGAATCACTGCAATCGGTACTTGTTGTATGAATTTAAATCAATATATTGGAAAGTAAACATTTGTGTGTTAAAATATGTGTTTGATTTACAATTGTTAATTGATTTGTTTGATGCCTTTCCTTTTATTTATTTGCTGTTTGAATTTATTCAAATCTTATTATTATTTGTTGAAATTATCATTTATTCTTAATTAAAAAGTTAGAATATGATAGAGACTTGAAGCATACAATAACATAAAATTCTACGGAGAAAGCAAGTTTTGTGTGTTTATAACATCTCTGTGTTCATTTCTTATTCCCGCGCGAGTTGAATTTCGATAAGAAGTGAAATGATCGATCTCGTGTGAAATTGTATCTTTGTGCATCTTGAACGATCGTAAGAGAAGCAACGTATCGGAGACAAGCGCCGCTTAAAGTCTCCCGGGGACCGGTCTCGCGGTATCGGCCGAGACGCGAGGACTACGCCGGGAGCTCTTTTGCGTCGATCCCAAAGTCATTTTATTAAGCGCGACAACGACCGGAGAGAAGGTGGAAGAATCGCGCGGTCGGTAGTCGGCAGAGGAACGACAGAAAAACCGAAAGAGAACCGCGAACAAGATTCGCGCGGTGTGAATCTCATCTTTTATTCAGCCGCCCGATCGTGGTGTGCGTCCACCTCCCCGTTCGAGTCGGGTCCGGATGTGTACGGGTGTCTTCAGACAGAGGCACCGCGCCACTTAGGGTGTGAAAGCGGCGACATGCCATGGAAAAATCCGATGGACCCTTCTTCTCATCCTCCACCTCCTCGTACTCCTGCTCTCGCCTCCTTACTCGCTCGTCCTTCTCACGCGGATTGGAAGAATTCACTTCGTATCCCGGACTTTAAGACTCGGGCCATAAAGTCGTTGTCCTCGTCGTCGTCGTCGTCTTCGTCCTGGTATGCATGCCGCGCAAAAGCCGACTGCAGGTGCATCACAGGACGTAACGCAGTCTCAACTGCAGGAATCTAGACTACCTGCATTTGAGTGCCAAATTCCGAAGCGGTGGATTTACGAGGGATTTTTTCCTGAAGCTAGAGTGCACCGAGTCTGATAGGATAAGAATGCAATTTTTGTCTTCTTAGTAAATCTTTAACGACATGTTCAGTTCTAAACACGATAGAGTGTGTTAATTAGTAGGTGATGTAAATCTTATTTAAAATAATTATGTAAAATATATCATTGTGTGCACAAAGCTAATACTCATGGCACATGAAACTGCATTTAATATTCCAATAGCAGTTAGTATTTTAAGGCTGATTGTGGAATTGCACAGAGAGTTAATTATGTTAATAATTAATGCTATGTATCGCTCTTTAGTTATATGATATTATAACACGTTCGATACTCTGCGTTTCATGAAAAGAACAAAGCGCCAGGAGGTATAAAAAATTGCGTTGGCAATTTAACACACTTTTTATCGTTAAAAGCATCTCGCATGAACGATCGCGATTTAATCGACACCAGACATGTGATACCTCACGCAGGTTGACACGTAATCGATCCATACATCTTTTTAATCGATTCGCTATAGTGATAGCGGATACCATCAATCAATGGGGAAAATTAGAGGTTCACCCAACCAATTACAAGCAGTCGTTCTCTGAAACCTTCAGCGACGAAATACATCATCCCCTAACGCGCGGATATAACGTAGGAAATTATTGCCGCGTTTAGGATCTAATTGGGCCGTCAGCGTCTTGTTATCCTGTCGTCTTCGTACCCTCCGCGCTCTTTTCACATGCGGCCCGTTCGTTTTTTATTTCGTCCCATCCCAGGGACCGTGACAGCCGGTACCGCGAGCTATCCGCACGAAAGGACGATCTCTCATGTCGAGAAAATTTGTTAATGGCTAAAAAAGTCAGATATTGTCCTTTCTTCGGGGAAAAAGACTGTTAACTGCATTGCTCAAAGTGTTGTGAAAATATCGCGAAAATCTAGTCGCTTAATCAGATTGCGATATATAAAATGAATTTTCAAGTAAAATCCGTGTAAATTTAGGATAATTTTCGTTACAGAAATAATGATAAACGACCGGATAAAAAAACATTCAAAGAGATATCAGATCTTCGATGAATAAATCGATGTAATATCTAAAAGCCGAGTTTTTCAAAGAAGAGTGAAAAAATTTGAAGCTGCAAAATAAATTCATGTAATACTTTTCAGTATTTTACTTGAGCGTCTCACTGCAAAAACGGAAAATAAAACGTATCATCCCGCGGGCAGACAATAGCAACCGCGTCGCATTTAGGACCTAATTGGACCGTCGACGTCTCGTTGTCCCCATGCTTTCCCTCCCTCTCTTCATCGCTCGCCGGTCTTCTCTTACCGTGACAGCTGGTACCACGGGACCAGACTTCCCTCGTTCTCGAGGCGTCTTTTCGTAGTTTTCAGCCCGTCGTTAACCCACCCACGATCTTGTCGCAAATTAAACGTCCCACGGAAGGCCCGCCGTTCTCGTCCTCGCTTATTGATTCGTAATGGTCGGTTCCGAACGTCCTAGTACACCCCGTGGCTGGCGTGCCTCATGCAATTCCCGATATTGTGAAAGCGCGACGACGACGACGACGACGACGACGACGACGACGACGACGATGACGGTTTGAACAAATCTGCTATCCCCGAAGAAGGAGGCGTCGTGGCTCGAACCGGTTCCTCCGTCATCGAGCATCCCCTGATCAACGAGGAGAGAACAAGCATCTCCATTTGCCTTTTGAGTCGACGGGGTGTATTTCATCGACTAAGATCGAGACTCATTTTATCCATATTTGAATGGAAACGAGTAGCATTCGCATCGACAAGAGAGAGGAGAGAGAAGAGTGGCCCGACGACAAGCTTATCTCAAGGACGCCGCGTTTGTCATCACGTACGTGACCATGCGGTAATAATATGTTACGCTTATTTATGCCGCACGACGCCTGTAATTGGTTAATTAGGTGAATGTCAAAATGGAAAGGCGCACTTTGACAGCGATGGTATCGATAATGTCGCTTAAGAGGAGAATTATTTCTTGCGCGACGTTATATCGCGTGAATTAATCGCGGTCGTTCCGTTCGGGCCTTATGACGAGATCGCGTCAGGCGCGATTAGGTGAATTGACGCGCATAAAGATGAAATATAGCAGGTGGAACATTCGATGAGAATTTCTCGCTGGCCGAGTAATCGCTCGTTCATTTGAATTACCGGCGTCGTACTAATGGCCGAATTAAGCGACGTTTCTATACGGAATTACGGAAGCCGGCGCGCCGATATTTCAAGCATTCGCCGCCGTTAAAACGAAGTAACGAGGCGAGATAAGGCTCCTCACCGCACTTAAGTCCCTTAAGGCCCTGCTTAAGGCCCACACAGAAGCTGCCGCGGTGCTTCTTTCTCTTTCCTGCCACTTCTCTACCTGAGCTTCAACTATCTCATCTCAATGCTCTCTTACTCTCTCCGTGGCTCTATCAGTTCTCTCTCTTTCTCTTTCCGTGTTGAGTATCCGAGTGTGTGGGGCTACGCATTTATTCGACGATACCTCGCGTTCTCCACGAAGAAATTATCGCTGCGCGGTATGTTCGCTCGTTGTGACCAACCTCATGAGTAGCGACCGCCTCGAGTTCTCCTCGAATGCGAACAAAGATAATAAAAAAACATCTTGATAATCAAGATTTGAATAAGATACATACAGTCAGCACTTATCTTCTTTAAAAAAAATTAGTTAACGCCGGAGATAAATTACAGTTGGGATAAATTAGAACGTATACTTATACTAGTATGTAAATATCATAATATTGTAAACAACATGATTATTTTATTATTTTATTTCATCTTTTATTTAATCTCTTTATGGAAGAGAGAGAGAGAGAGAGAGAATTATTGATATAACCCAATCGCGCTGTTAATTCCCCTATACTATATAAATATCCCATAATTATATATCCAAATTTATATTTATTTTTATTACATATAAAATTTCAACTTGAAATAAAAGGTGTATATATCGCTCGAACGTGTTAATGTGAAAACGTTACAGCCTGTCGCAACCGAGATTAACCCTCGATACGGTGAATTCTGTGGTAAGCGCGTAATCGCTCGAGCTCATCGCTAGTCGCATTCGTAATGAGACGAATTATCGCTAGAGTTGGCATTTAAATAATTGGAGTCAGTACGAGTGCGCGCGCGAACAGATGGGATAGCAAAGGGAGCAGTCCGGGAGCATGTTAGTGAGTTCCGAATATTTTTTTCCTTTCCGACTCGCGTGCTTGTTTGTCTTTTAGATACCGATCTCCTTTGTTACTTGCACTTTTTTCGTAAAACGAACCATGTCGATTTCGATCACGCGATCGTTCGTGACACTTCATGCTCATTTATAGAAATTTGAGTAAACATGTCACAATTTCCAAATATTTTTTAAAAGATCTTAATTCTCTCTCTCTCTCTCTCACACACACACATCTTCTGTTTAAAATATCAAAAGATTTCATAAGAAATAATTGAAGGCGTATTTTCTTATCAAAAAATCAAAAAATTCTCATTTCGAGCTGTTCGCTCTTTTCCAGCCAATTTAGAATGATTACGCATAGCATAATGTCAAAGGTTAATTTATTCTGCTTACTCGCTTGTGCTATCTTTCTTTTCGAAACTACAGCTTGCATTGCTGCAATTATAGTATACGTTAAAGAATAAAGTTTCGCTTACGGCTCGTTCATTTATCACGAATCTGAATAATTCTCATAATTGTTTCGAAAATCAACTCCACTTAGAATTTAATCGAGATATCATTTTTAGACCTTGTATAGGCATTTCTAATATTTCTCGAACATATTGAAAATGTAAAAGATCAATAGCCGAGTGTGAAAAAACGATTTATGTTAATTCTAAATGTGCTTGAGAAAAGTATCGTTCGAATAAGAAGCGATATTCGGTAATTCGTGTAGTATCGACCAAAAAAAAAAAAAAAAAAAAAAAAAAAAAAAAAAAAAATATCATTAATAATTTATTTACAAGAGATAACCCGATTATTATCCGAGTGGATTTATCGTCGAGAGAGATCTCTTTTCATTAGCATAAACACCAGGCTTCCTCAGACCGAAGGGAACAGGTCACGCACAATACATGGACGAGAGCGCGAGAGATTAAATTTCACACCCGCCTTCTCCCGATGACCTGACGAATTGGTCGATCGAATTGATTATAACCAGTCGCGCGAGGCCACTCGAAATAAAGAAGGAGCGCGACGCAATATCCATCGTCTTTTTCTTCCGTACGATCGTAAACAGGAAACGATTGTATCATTCGTCGGGGCTCTTTATTTTTTTTTATTTTTTTGTACCGATCGGGCTCGCGTCCCGGCCGTTTTTCTGGCCAATTTGCAACCATTAACGCTCGTTCGAGACCCGACCTTTTCCACACATATCGTTTCCCCGATGTCCTCTCCTTTCGTGGCACGACAACGGTGGCAACGACGACGCCGACTACGTCGACAGAGAGAACGAGTGGGCGACCGTTCGGGCGTCACAGACAATTTAACACCTGGCCTAAATGGTTTGTTAGCGCATAATATCAGCCGGTACCCGGGCGACAGGATACGGGACATTACAATATGGAAATGACGAGGGCCCCATCACGACCGTCCATCCATTGGGCAGCGCACACCTCAGGCGCGGCCAATTTCTGTCACTTTAATGCGCCGGATCGGTTACACAGGCAGCTCTTTCGTATCGCACCCGGAGGTGCGTCGTCATCCTGCCTGAGGTCTCGATTTCAGCATGGGCGATAACGACGTTCGTAAAGTGCGATGCTGTTAACGGTGCTGTTAGTTTCGAGTCGCGCGCGCGTGTCGCCATATGTGTGGCCGCGTGCATTAAGAATATACTTAAGTTAAGAAATTTTATATATAAATTTTACTGAAGCTGCCCGTTGATCACAGTAGCATATAGTATAGTATGTTAGCAGAATTTTTTCAAGAGCTCTAATATTGATAAAAATATTGCGATATAATCCCGGCAATATTAAGTGGATTAAAAAATATCAAAATATTAAATATACGTGTATTGTGACAAAATCTGTTAAAGGTACGGAATTTTTGTATTTAACTGACAAGTCTATTTCTGAACATAATAGCTAAGTTGTTCCGTCTTCTGAGTTCTCAGAAAGAGAAGCCAGCGATTCTGTTGCGGAAATTTTGCACCGTGGCTGTGTCAAGCAGCGGCAGGAAGGGACACCTGGAAAATAGCGAGTGCCGCTTCGTCGACGAGGAACGCCGTTGCGGAGGAAGTGACTTCCTGCAAATCGCGAGGCGGTAAAATTTTCGCCTATTATTATCCCCCGATCGTGGCATGACGTGACCTTCGGAAAATACGCGCGCTCATACGCGAGAAAGGTGGGAGAGTCCGAAGACGAACCGCAGGTTGGCCTTGCGTTAAAGGGACAAAGTGCAAAGAGAGGCTGAAACGCACGTCTCTCGTTCGTCTGATTGCACGTTGCGGCCGACACTACGCCTTTTTATTGTCGCGTTTCTTGTATTTCTCACACAAAACCCAAGTTACACCTTCTGCCATCTTCTCGCGGTTCAGTAAGATTCCACGAATGGTGGGTGTCGTCATCGAGAATTGTATTATTACGTGTCATTACAACATATTCCTATATGACGCGCGATGATCTCTCGCTTTCAAAATTCTTTCAAATTTTTAACGAAATGTTTATTATTCGGGTAAAAAGCAATATTTTTTTATTACTACATTCCGGAATCGCGCGAGTATTGTTTCAAAGACAGGTTTTTTTGTTGTTAAAAATGCAACATCCACATGTATCAATACAGATTTCTACGGTATATACGGTATATATACTTTTAGCTTCTATCACTTCCGCTTCGAAACCAGTTTCTAAACAAATGTTCTACACCGGAATGTTTATTCCGGCCCCGAGTCGTACTCCCAGGACAGTTCGTTGCAATATCCAGGAAATCCTTTGCGCGCTCATCCATCGGATGGATCCCTCCCTGCTTCCGGCGAGTCGCTGACAAATGGATCGGCTATTTCCTCGAAGGGAGAGACTCACGATTAGCGAGCGTCGACAGAAAATTAAATGATGCCAATAACCATTAAAATAGCCGGCGAGTCTCAGTATCAATCTATTCCCACGAAAGAAGCAACGATATTTGCTTGTCATGCCGGATCAAGATTTTTGCACGCGGCGATGGACAAGAAACCAGAGAGATTTAATCATTGCGATAAAATTACATAATATGAACGTTCTGTGGCAAAAAGTTTTTTATAATATTGCAATTTATATCTTTTCAGAATCTAAAACACACATACACAAGTTCCAACTCAGTATACCTGTAGATTATCTATGTGAATACATAAAAATACAAAAGTACGACTATTTCTTTCCCACGTGGGTCCACGATATTAATGCTCTCGGTAAAATTTATCTCGCAGCAACCCTTTCCATTCTACTATCCACATTCGACCGCGCCCCGCCGAAAAGCCATCGCACGGCTGGTGCCCGCGATTCGCACGGCCATTCCACCCCTCTCCCTGTTTTTATTTAATGCATAAAAGCAGGAAATTTCTTGCTCCTTTCCGGTCGAGTGAGTGTACGTGCTGGCCGTGCCCTAGCCGATAAATCACCGAAAAACGGCGATTTCCGCGAAAGGGGAAAATACGTCGCCAACGGTGCCATCGGCAACAGCAACAGCGTTGCTGGTGACGAGAACATATTATAGGCCGACGAGAGGTATGCTGTATGTTCGACCAGTGGTCCCGCAGGATCGTTTGTCCGCGTACGGTGTGGAAAAGCGCGCGCGCGCACGTATCCAGATTGTGACAGACACACGCGCGCGCGTGTCTGTGCGTCTCGTGGCCGATAGAAGGGGTCGGGGTGGTTGGAGGGCCTTTATAGATTTGTAGACGAGACCACGGTCATCCGACACTGCGTTTGACCACACCCTCGATTGTGCCAAGATTTATGGGCACTCCGCTCCTCCCGCCCCCGCTTGCGCGAACTCTCCTTCGCCTCCGCAGTTTGGCTTGTAACTACCGGATCAGTCGTTGCTGCAATGTCGGTGCAACGCACGGTTTCCGATTGACCGACAGGATTAGCGACTTAGGCACGAACAGCGCGTGCATGCAATTTATGACAAACACTCGAGTCGGAGAGTATTAGCCAATGTGACATGTATCATAAGATATTAGTACACTGGATGCCACTGTATATATTAAAATTATATATTAACTGTATATATTAACCATAAATAATATTATATTCAGAAATCTAAATTAATATAATATTTATAAATCGTGAAAATAAATTTTAAGCAAAAATTTTGTATATACATTATCTTTCAAATTTATATCATTATTTTTGTAATGTTCGAAAAACCTCGTACAAAACAATGCACAATTCCTAGGTTGTCCCGCAATAGGTAGGGAGAAGGAAATGTCGCATATGTCAAATGTGGAGTCGAAACCGATATAAAAAGGTGTCTCCGCTATTACGAAACACCGACACTGCCAGGCATCGCATACAATGAAAAATAGTTGGCGACGGTTCGACCAACGCTATCCAGGCCTGCGTGTCGCCGAAAATGCATACCTACCTACCTACCTACCTACCGTTTTGTATCTTATGCACTCTCGGTCTCGCGGTGCTCGCTCTACCCTCCGGGATCCGCTGCGGTTCGATCACGGAACGCGCACGCACAACATGTGCTGTCGTGTAGCGTGAATAATAAGACGGCTTATTGCGCGAGTTATTACGCCTTTCCGGTGCTTATAGGTGTCCATTACAACGACAAAGCTGAACGAGTTCGTTTTTTCTTTTGTTGTCGCGTCCACGTATCCCGCTCCTTCCCACACGGCGAATCGCTGAAATTTAGCGTTTCCGTTGGTGTAATGCTCTCCGCCGTTGGACATCTGCGCAGAATCGTTGACGCGAGTGCATACGTGAATTTTTAAAAACTTTGAGTTCAACGCGGCCCTCACGCCTCCCTTCTCCCCTTCCAAATATCGAAGATCGCTTTTTCGGAGCGGCTAGTGTGTTTTCAACCTTCGCGCTATGTACGATCGTTTTGCGTGTCGCGGCCTCCATCGTATGGCGACCTTTAATCTGTAAGTCCTCATACCGTGAAATGTGTATTGCGTCCAAGGGCGTGTAGACGACTTGTGACATTTCCCCTCCCCCCCCTCCCCCCCCCGCTATTCATTACGGTCCACCATACGTCATTTGGCTCCCTCGTTTGGCCGTCGCGTGGAAGTCGACCGAGATATCAATTACGGTAATTAAGCTTATCTACTTTATTGGATGACGTAATCGGAATCGTAATCGTCTCCGATATATCGAGCGCATATGTCAGTAGGCAATTGTGCAGACTTTTACTTTCTAAAACAGTTTCGTAAAAAAATTTTATCACCCGCGAAATTTTTTTCCGAGATTAAATTACTTGTTCAAGCTTAATATAATAGAATAATCATAATTATTCTAGCAGCGAAATTTTTAAAAAATCTAGGGAGAAGCGCAAATAGATAATATCATTGTATACAAAAAGAAAGGAAATTGAACTCCACGCGCGCTTCATTAAGTACTCAAATTGTTGTAGCAGCATGACGTAACAACTTTTTCCCGTCATTGTAGCATCCTCTTGCGTTCGTGTCTTTTTTTTTTGGCCCGTCGTTTCCTCCTTCCAACTTCGCCCAAACGTTGGTCCTTACCGACCCTTGACCTCCCGCTCGATCCTGCAATTAATCTGGAATTGGATAGGACATCCGCTCGCGCACCCCGTAATCTCCCTGCCACCCCGCTTGAATGTAACATTCGGTGCCCTAAGTAAGGTATATCAAAGGACGACAGCGACTGTAGGAAGTAGAAGATGGACCAAGAAAACGGAATCACCCCAATCTTCTCACAGAAACATGGAGAGAAACATAGGATTCTCTCGAGCGAGATCATGTTCGCTGCATGAAGACGATACATTGTTCATATTATTAGTAAGAGTGAAAAAAATGAGCGCTTTTACAACACTTTTTCAGGTTTTGATATTGTAAGTATGTTAGATTAGCGTTCTTAAGACGTGTATGTGTAAGTCGCAAATTCAAAATTTTAAGTTTATAATATATATTCCTTTAGTCTTTCATCGTGCACGCTTAAATTTAAAGGCGAGAGCAGTCGAGAAGAGAATACTTTCCGAACGATGTAGGCAATCCTAACTTATTCAAGTTATGGTAACATGCGGCATTCTAAACGAGACACGCCAAAGGGACAAAGCCACGCAAGAGAAGGGAGAGATAAGAAAGAAGAGAGAAAGAGAGAGAGAGAGAGAGGGTGAGAAAAGAGGAAGGGACGGAGAAATCGTCCCAATTCTCTCTCATGGAAGCAGGGGGTGCCTAAGTTCACTCGAGTGAGAGTACGGTGATCACACAGGACATTGAGCAACGTGACGCCGACTACGCCAAATTATAACTTATTTTATGACTTTTTTGCATCGGTCATTTAACCTGCTGGCAAAGGAAGGACGCGGGGGAGGTTGAAGGGAGAGCCGAAAGGCGACCCCCGGCGAGAAATTCGGAAATGAAATCACTCTCTAATAACTTCCACTTCTGGCATTCTCCCTCTGTGTGCGGGCCTGTTCTCGGCCGTGGGTCAATTCGCGACAATTTACATTTGGATCATAAAAGTCTTTACGTCGCACACGTGTGTTTGGTTAAACAATTTATTACTACTCAATTGAAATGATTTTATATACAATAAGATAATTAAAATTTACAAAAATGTGAAATAGGTATTTATTATATAATTACTGGCATTATATTGAATATTACTAAGTAAACTCTTTCACTTTTTTTATAAATAAATTTATAGAAAATTAATCGTAATATGCGCGTTGATTATTAAAAGACGACAGCAATGAAATGATAAAAAAAGAAAAAGCCTAGATAAGAAATATCAGATATATTTTATGATTGTTGATTCGCATTGGACATCAACGAGCGACTAATGATGGCGTCGCGAATTTTAGCGAGAGAAAAAAGAGAAAGTGTAAAAAATTAACAGCGGCCGACACGTGATGTGGCGAGCGACGATCGCGTGCTGATATGACACGAAGCAAGCGAGAAAGTGTGCCTTTTCGTCGCGCTTTTATTTCTCGTTAGTATTGGCGCACGCATACGCTGTACATTCGCGACAGTGCAGTGCAAACATATATCAGAGAGGCGGATAGCATAACGACCGGTGTGAAATACTACCGACATGACACCCGACAAAAAGTCTGCATTTGCTCGACTTTACGCAAGAGGCTAACGCGATAGATATGCTTTTCTTAGTTGTGTTCCCCTAATCCTGTTGCATTAAAAAAAAAAATTCATCAAGTTGCATAATTCTGCGAAAAAAAAACGGCGATTGTAAACGCAATCTGGTGATACTTTATTCCATCGTATTAGATTGCAACGAACACGTGTTTTGACATCCTCGTCTTGCGCTGCGTACAGTGATACTATGCGAGTTCATATTTCTCCCTGATATCTGAAATTCGAGTGTTGCGATACAAGACCCCATGTTGCGTCGCGCGCCGCATTTTATGGCCTTTTCATCGTAGGAACTTCTGCATTTGGACTTTACGCAAGAGGCTAACGCGATAGATATGCTTTTCTTAGTTGTGTTCCCCTAATCCTGTTGCATTAAAAAATATTCATCAAGTTGCATAATTCTGCGAAAAAAACGGCGATTGTAAACGCAATCTGGTGATACTTTATTCCATCGTATTAGATTGCAACGAACACGTGTTTTGACATCCTCGTCTTGCGCTGCGTACAGTGATACTATGCGAGTTCATATTTCTCCCTGATATCTGAAATTCGAGTGTTGCGATACAAGACCCCATGTTGCGTCGCGCGCCGCATTTTATGGCCTTTTCATCGTAGGAACTAAACTTATTACTCCGCGGGGGGTCACTCCGTATATCGCCGCGTTCGCCTCATCCACCCCCCGCGCGCGCGCGCGCGCACGAAGGGGTGGCCTTTTTATTAAATCACACATTTCGCGTGCTCGTCGTCGCCCGATTAATTTGCCGTGACGCTTTCTTTTGTGGCGCCGGGCCAAGCCAAAATAGATAAAGAGAAAGAAAGAGAGAGAGAGAGAGAGAGAAACCCGCGCGAACCATCCATATTTTATGCCAACGAAGACTCATCCCCGCGACGGGACCCATTCTATTTTCACGTTCGCCCCGCGAGTGACGAATGTTACAGGCGTTCGACGTAGACGGAAGCATCTGAGACCGGAGACGTGTATGTGCATGTGTTTGAATGTCTGATAATCTGTTACCTTTCAAAGTAACGGTCGAGAAATATTTATGTTAAAAGCGCGAATGCCAAAATAGAACGAGTATTCTATTTTTGTCTGTAAAATATTTCAATTTGCAATTTGTTGCCGACTTTTGAAGATAATGTTGGATAAACTTTGAGAAACATTGAAAATTAAATTTTAATAAGATATACTAAATTTAATTGAGTTGTTTCTTTCGAAAAAAATAAACGATAGGAAAGAAGCTGATTTGTACAAAAACAACAGGAGATAGTTTGTAAAGATATATAGAACGGTAGATAAGAACGTCGATGAGATATTGAGAGAGTGATTTCGCGTAACGGTAAAGAAAAATACGAATAAAACGATTATTTCAATTTATTAAGTAAGTTGTGGAATGTCTTTTGTGTGGCATATAAATCCGCACCCCCAAAAGTAATGCTATTTGTTGATTCTGTTAAGTAATTATTTTTCTTTGCTCCCTCTATCGTTTATTGTATATCCGACAGTAACAGGGTGATTGTTGATCGTCTCGAACGTCTCGGTAAAGGAATAGAAGCGGGATTGGCTCGGCGACGATAGCACAGAAGCGGAAGAGGGCGAAGGAATTCTAGAATCCTGCAAGGGACGTCTAATTCCACCGTGATCACATCTGATCGATGTCCCTTGCTTGCCCCCGTCGAAAAGTTATTGTCCCTTCGCGGTTCATCAAATGTAATTTTTATGCGATGCCTTCAAGTAATTTTACACAATCACACAGTGTTATTTTCAAAATAAATTTCTATTCGTAAATAATTTTGTAAATATGTCAATTCTATTGATTTGAATTAAGAAAATATTACTTTATGTATTTAGAAAGAAGACATATCATATTAATTTCCACAACTTTAATTAAAGAACGCATGTTATATTTCTAAATTATATGTTGAAGATGCATTGTAATGTGTTGAAATGAAATATTTATAATTGTGGATCAGAATTATGCAAAAAATATGATTCTTATTTGTTTGAAAATTTCAAACAAATATCACGATAAATTGTGTGGGTAATAAAATCCCGGAAAAAAATATCATCAGAACTTGTAGTCATCTTTGAATGATTCGATTCTGCGGAATAGCGTCCGCGGCACTTGGGACAAAATATTCTCGCCGCTCTCGCACGAGCGGACAGTTTCGTCGTTGCCGTGACTTAGCCAGCATGATTCTTTTATTTTACTTTCGGTCTTGTTCCTGGACACGGGCGCACTCAATTTGACCCTCCATCTCCGCCGCTCTTCTAGCGTCTATTTTCACCCGTTTCGAACGCGCACGGTGGACGAGGCAAGAGAATCAAGAAGAGAGACGGCACGAGAGCTCTCTCGGTGGAGGGTCGACGGGAGGCCAGACAGAGGGTGGACAGAGAAACGGATAGAGCACGAGCGGAGCAGGGAAAGTGGAAGAGTTACTACTCTCGAAGTGGACGAGGCAGAGTCGCATATGGCTAGCGATGGCCTCGATACTCTCACGCAAGATAAAAACACCTGTGCTCTATATATTCGTATTATATTGTAATAAACTATAAAAAAATCGTAACGTAGTCATAAATTTCTGCCAATCCTTCACCATCATGTAATAATAAATTTTTGTCAATCTGCATTATTAAAGAAAAATTGTGGAAAATTATGTATAAGATCGAGATGTTATTTTTATAAAGCTGAGACTATATATGCCAGAATTATGGGAATGCGATGAATCATCCCTCATATAATAATAACGCAAAGTATATGAGTTCTATGCAATCGGGTGAGGGATATCGGTTTCGCCCCATCGCTATGTACGATTCGCTCAACCCCGCGGAAAACGTGGGATTGCAGAAGTTTGGTGTGTACGTCCAAGAGATGACTATCTTAACTCCCACCGGGCAGCTCTTCTTATCTTATCGTACCGCCGATGGATAGAAGCTTTCGCCGATAAAGCTCGGCGGAGAAATGACGGCGCGTTTCGCGTGGATGCACCCGCCACTCCTTAATTAAGTTCGGACAGCCGTTTATTCGGTTTATTGTCTTGTTTGCCGTACCCCACGAGATGCTCCCGCACGATTACGCGCATCCGTGTCAGTAGGTGCAACGTCATCGCGACAGAAAACGCATCATCAACGCTCGCGTACTTGAAAAACATGCTTCTCGAATCGAAATTATTTTCGCGATTCTCATCGAGATTCGAGGAATTGAAGAAAGCTGATTTTAGAGAGAAAAACAGATTTTGAATTTAGCTGATAATTTATACCTTAGAAGAAAGTAAATTTGCAGCAAAATACGCAGAATTTTTAGATCTTATTCGTTAATTATTATAATAATTTCTTTGATAAAATTACAAAAAAAGAATAAAATAGATAATAGAGAGAGAGAGAGAGAGAGATTTATAAATTCTATTTTAAATAATTTTTAATTAATCACTTTGACCCTCCATCTCCGCCGCTCTTCTAGCGTCTATTTTCACCCGTTTCGAACGCGCACGGTGGACGAGGCAAGAGAATCAAGAAGAGAGACGGCACGAGAGCTCTCTCGGTGGAGGGTCGACGGGAGGCCAGACAGAGGGTGGACAGAGAAACGGATAGAGCACGAGCGGAGCAGGGAAAGTGGAAGAGTTACTACTCTCGAAGTGGACGAGGCAGAGTCGCATATGGCTAGCGATGGCCTCGATACTCTCACGCAAGATAAAAACACCTGTGCTCTATATATTCGTATTATATTGTAATAAACTATAAAAAAATCGTAACGTAGTCATAAATTTCTGCCAATCCTTCACCATCATGTAATAATAAATTTTTGTCAATCTGCATTATTAAAGAAAAATTGTGGAAAATTATGTATAAGATCGAGATGTTATTTTTATAAAGCTGAGACTATATATGCCAGAATTATGGGAATGCGATGAATCATCCCTCATATAATAATAACGCAAAGTATATGAGTTCTATGCAATCGGGTGAGGGATATCGGTTTCGCCCCATCGCTATGTACGATTCGCTCAACCCCGCGGAAAACGTGGGATTGCAGAAGTTTGGTGTGTACGTCCAAGAGATGACTATCTTAACTCCCACCGGGCAGCTCTTCTTATCTTATCGTACCGCCGATGGATAGAAGCTTTCGCCGATAAAGCTCGGCGGAGAAATGACGGCGCGTTTCGCGTGGATGCACCCGCCACTCCTTAATTAAGTTCGGACAGCCGTTTATTCGGTTTATTGTCTTGTTTGCCGTACCCCACGAGATGCTCCCGCACGATTACGCGCATCCGTGTCAGTAGGTGCAACGTCATCGCGACAGAAAACGCATCATCAACGCTCGCGTACTTGAAAAACATGCTTCTCGAATCGAAATTATTTTCGCGATTCTCATCGAGATTCGAGGAATTGAAGAAAGCTGATTTTAGAGAGAAAAACAGATTTTGAATTTAGCTGATAATTTATACCATACCTTAGAGTAAATTTGCAGCAAAATACGCAGAATTTTTAGATCTTATTCGTTAATTATTATAATTTCTTTGATAAAATTACAAAAAAAATAAAATAAAATAAATAATAGAGAGAGAGAGAGAGATTTATAAATTCTATTTTATATAATTTTTAATTAATCACAATTATTATAATTAATATTAAATATAACAGATATTTTACAGATAAACACTGACAGTTTAAAATGTAGAAATTAAAGTTTGGATGACAAAATCTCTTATTGTTAGATTGATACACGGTATCACGGCGATTTTGCGTTCGTGCCAACCGTGACGGATTCCTTCCACGAATTTGAGCCGGCGCTATAGCGTAGACAAATTATGCGCATTACGTAAAGTGTCCCCGAAAGAACAGCACCAAAGGGAGCCACGGCGATGGCCACGGGGGATGAAACGTCGGCACGGGGGACGCGCCGCGGATGAGAGATGGGCCTATTGTGCCATCGTAAATACAGAGAAGCGGCCCGTCCCGAAATAAGGGCATATTTCAGCTTCTGTCCGGCAATCACTGCTGCTCCGCGGATTCACGGTCGTGCTGTTACGAATATAGGCGCGGTAGCGAGGATGACAGTATAGGAGACGGAGGGGACGCCGGAAAGAAGGGACGACGAGAAGGACGGTTTCGAGTGAAAAGGAGCGAGCGGGTGGACAAGCACGGGAGACTCCGAGTAGGAAGAGACCCCATTTCGTATTCCTCGGGCATTCCTCCTGATCTCCCCGCATTTTTATTGTACTTGCCGCCGGTAAGAATATGTTTTATTTATATTTCATATTTTTCCCTTTCTTTCTTTCTCTTTCTCTGTCCTTCTCTTTTTCTCTCCGTGTCGCGTTTCGTGGCCAGAAACGGACACGGCACACTGTCGTGAATTCGCACGGGGTGACCACAAAATATGAAGTTGAGATACGGGATCCTCCGCGTATCTACGCAGAAGAAACTCGGGCTATATACTCTGCTCGCCATAGTTTCTCCTAACGCCCCTATTTTCGAAGGGAATGGGGTCGCCTTCGGCCGGGTGAAAATATTTTGGCAACGTTTCTGCTTGGAAAGTATTTATGTTTGTCCGCGACAACGACGGTGAATCTATTTTTTCGCGTGGCTTTATTGGAATGTTGCATTAATGGAATTGCGTGCATTGTGTAAATGTGCTTGTTTTTTGGATATCTATATCTTACGCTTCATAAATTTTGCGAGCATAAATAAATCATAGGAAAATTAAAGAGAGTGTGCAATAAATAAAATATATAATATTGGTAATTTACACTATTGTTTTTAAAACCACCACCACTACAAAAAAGCAGTGATACAGATGCGAGAAAGAGAGCTGGATTCAAAAGAGGATCAATTGATCTTGCTTTTAGCGTTCGAATTTAATTCAGCGTCGTCTGATTGAGACGAAGGGTGTTACACGCAATTTGCCGCGTTTCGCCATAATAACTCGTCCTACCCTTCGGCGTGTTTTATGAGTATCATACTGAGTATGCATAATTCACGGTCCAGCGCATAAACTTTCAAGCAGCGCGTATCTTTCTCGATTAAAGATTCATGAAATGTAACAAAACAACGCGAAACGCGATATATAAGATTAATAACTTTTACTGTATAACGATATACCGAGTTTTTTTATTTTTTTATTCACAGATCAGCATAATCGTGAGAAAAGTATCTCGAAGTATCTCGCATAGTCATTAACGGTGCAAGAAACTCGTCGCGCGAATGCTGCGTCTCTCTATTCTCGGGGAATATCCCTTATCGTACGGCGCTGCGCGATCGTTAAGATATCCATCATAACCGTGTGAAAGTGCAAGAAGTCGGTGGAATTGTTTGGTACGTGCACGTGAGTTGAAAGTGAGCCACGAATGAGCAATTTCATGTTCAGCCGGCGTACGTGACGGGGCCCCTGATATCCCGTTTACGCTCCTGATACGCACGCGTTCCGCGCACAAACTGCGTACGCGTGAGCGCGCGTGCGTGGGAATTTCGGATTATAATTTGATAAGAATTCACGTCTCTCACACAAGGTGGAGAGCGGGGATGCTGCTGCTGCTGCTGCTGCCCTGCAAGGGCAGAGCCAGCCGTCTTCTTTATTCCGCGCGCACGCACGCCTGCCGTGAGTTTTGATTTCGGCGTCGCTTTTGATACGCACCGCTCTCGAAACTCGAGAAACATGTAAATCAGAAGTTTGATACTTCTCAAATGGTTCTCGCTGACATGAGAGAGAGAGAGAGAGAGAATTCTTTCGAGCGCTTGGTAATAAATTCCCTTTACATGCTTAGGTATAAATCTTTCAAGTGTGTGTGTGTGTGTGTGTGTGTGTGTGTGTGTGTGTGAATAATTACACAATTCAACTAAAAAAATACACACAAGAAAGAGAATAACCTCCTTTGTAGTTTTTTATGCTAAATACTTTAACACGTCACATACCATAGCTATAAAATGAAAAAATACCCCCCTTAAGGAGGGTTAAAATAGACCTATGTGCAACTTTATTCGCTAATTTCTTAAAATTTTAATAGAAAAAGTTGAAAGCTGGAATCGTATTCAGCGTTAAAAAGACTACAAGGAAACAATTACTACTTTTCTTGTGTTTGAAGAAAGTTATTTTCTGTTGTTCTTGTATTATAAAAAGAATGTTTTTTTCAGTTTTTTTCTTTATATTTTCATATATATCTAGCATGCCTAGATTCGTATGTAACAGGATTGTAAAAATATATGATAATAATAATAAAATTTGATTTTGTATCGTAATTTATATTAGAAATGAACGGTTAGAGAATACACTGAAAAAAGTGGTATTGCAACTACAGCAAAAATTTTCTGGGTGCGCAAAATTAACTGAGGTACATAAATGATTAGCAAATACTGTGATATCGCATATGTTTCGCATTTAATCAATCTAAGTGACAGAGACAGAATTTATATCTGAACTGTTTGTGAAATTTAGAAAGAATGTTTTTCTGTGGCGCCTATCCATGTTAAGGCCAATCATACTTGTTATAAAGTTTGGCTGTGGTACACAGAAAAAATTAGCGGCAAGAAACAAATGAATATATAATCCTCACATCTAACATATTTGTATAACGCGCCCAATCTATCTAGCTCTTTTAAACAATTTCTCTCAATTTTTCGATACTGCAGTTATAATTGGCAGTTATATTTCTCACAAAGATCGTTCTAGCTGTAGTATCGAAACTCATATTTATCCAATGCAGTGATTAACATTTGGCAATGGGACCTAAATTTTCTAGAAGATATTATTAGAATATTGCTGCTATAAATTCTATATGTAACAGACAATATTCTAACAGATACAAAAAATAGCGATAAATTTTTGTTGTGACACCTAGAAATCTACCTATATCAGCAAGACATTTTTTTGAGTGATAATTTCTCGTATCAATCAAAAAATGGATCGCGTAAAGTGAGATTATTTTCTTTTTGCGAGTGTATAATGTAAACGTATATTATTGCGATGCGTATAGCAAAGTAGTATTAGTTAATTCGTATTCATTGTATGCGTACAATATTTCTCGCATACTGTGACTTTTTTACAATTATTAGCGAGAGCACTCACCTTACTGCGCTTGCTGCTGCTCTGCTACTGCAAGCTACTTCCATCTTTTTCGCAGCTTCTACGACTGCACACAACCACTGCTCCCAACGGCCGGAGAAACACAACACTCGAGAAACACACGACACTTGAAAAAAGCAAACGAGATAAATCTTAAAAAGCGCAAAAACCAGCATTTCGATCCGCGATTCGTCTCATTATTAGCGCGTATTTTCATCGTAGATCGACGTCATCGTGTGATTACATCATTCGCGTATGTGTTTCTATAATACGGGAAACTTTCGTATAACATCGCTCACCGGTTTTAAAAGAAAATTGGTAAATCTGCATTTTAGCTTCTTTACAGCTCTCGTGCGACTACACGTCCATCGCTTTCAAAAAAGCCGGAGAAATACAATACCCGAGAGACACCCGACACTTGAAATACATACATAAACAAAGGATTAAGGTTCGGAGAGCGCGAAGGTAAATACATATTTCGATCCGTGACGTCGTCTCACTTCACTGCGCGTCTTTATCGATTACCGTACATTATGATTGGTCACTTGCGTTCGTATTTCTAAGATTCCCCAGCATCGTCCGCTGATTTCAAGAGAGTCGAGTATCGACGACACAAGAAATTTTAAAAATAACTAAGATATAATGTATGTACGTAATATGTTATACATGTGATTAAATTACTCTCTAGGATATTAAATTATCTAAACATTCTCTTATATAAATAAATATTTATATATAGAAGTATTATGTAAAATACACACGAGACTAGATGCCCGCGTTAAATTTTTTACTAAACGTGTGTACGAATGACGTGACATGTCGTTCGCGCCGGACTATTTTGATAGTTTGTAGTGCGCAGCGTAGCTTTCAGAAGAACTAACATTTACACGGTAAGATCGCATATATGGTATTCTCTCTGCATAGCGAATAATAGAAAAGATATTATTGAGTGTGTCGCGAGAGGACGAACGACGGGAAAGTATATACATATATCGTATGCGTATAGTGAGGTCGCATGCGTTGCGTTCCACAGGTGTCTAATGATTGTGATTAGCGTCATTTTTGCTGTAATAGGATCGTTTATATACGCATTGATTAAAATTATAAACGCTATTGACAAGAAGCTTGAGATTTTAAGGTAAGTGTCGTAACGGGCGTCGCGAGCATTTTATAGGTTAACTTTTCAATCTAAAAGACTGTACGTCGGCATCTCTCTTTTGACTCATGTGAACGTTTATTTTAAAGACTTTTTACGTTGCTAAACGTCATGTTTAATAAGATTTTTGACTCTTATTTGTTTATTTAATTATTTTTCAGTATGGAGAAGCAATCAAAGTTGTCTTTGAAAAGAAACCGCTATCATCAGGCTCATGTCACAAATGATGTTCCAGTGGAGATATCAGATGATGAGAGCTCTGACTCATCATCGAATCCACAGTCAAATATAGAACAAGTAAACTTTACAAACACAAGTCATGGAGTGGCTGATATTTCAAATGATGCGACAAATAGTTTAAATCCTGCATGCAGTTTGAAACATATACATGATATATCAGACGATTTAAGTAGCGATGAAGATGTTGTTGTAATTGACATGCCTAATACCTCTAAGAATACCCAATCAATGTTTAATTGGAAGAAAACGAGCTTTGCTTATGCGCCAAGCTGTCAAAACGACAACTCTTCTGTTAATATATTGCATGATTCAAGACTTGAAAAGGAAATGCCTGGAGAAGTATCAAGCAAAAGACAAAAACTGAGGTCTGATTTGACAAGTTTAAGTGATGATGATTTAGCGAGCTTGAACAAGGAAGAATCTTCGCCATCTAAAGTTACGATACAACATAATATAATGATTGCAGGAACTAAAGTCACATTGCCTGTCGAGCCATACCCATGCCAGAAAGCAGTGATGAATAGTGTGAGTATTATAATTCTGTGATTATTGTTGTAACGTTGTTATTATAATTTTATTAATTATATTGAAAATTATATGTACAGCTTATCAAAGGATGTACTAAGGAGCAGCACTGTCTCTTGGAAAGCCCTACTGGTAGCGGTAAGACTCTGGCTCTTCTCTGCGGAGCTTTGGCATGGCAAGAGCAATACAGGGGTGAGTTTATGACCAATGTATTATCACATATTAGATATATAACAAGAGTTTAAAGCAAGAGCATGAAAATTTCTGAATTATCACTTGTCATCGAAATTTTTATGTAATTTGTTCTGTCCATTAACGAGATTATTATGTTTCATAATTAAACGACAGGATAATCCGCGGATTTTTTCGCAACTTATTCGCGCGTCAAATTATAAATATAAAAGCTCCAAGTGCATGCGAATTGGTGGATCGAATGGTGCCTGCTCTCGCGCGATTCATCATATGATATTCATTAATTTTCCACCAATCGTGCTCGTGCAGCGCTTTCTGCGCCACGATTATGTCTGCCTCTAAGATTTATCACGGAGCTTCGCAAAAATCTCGTTTTGTCGTTGTGCCGCGTCTCGTGACAGCTGGTCGTTAACGTAAACCGTTTTAGCGACTTCTGTCTCGCTATACACCTGCATATATACGCGCGCCCACAGCGATAGCTCTCGTCAGATTTTTGACTGTCGTGTGAATTTTGGAAATTAGAAAGGGGCCGAGCCACCATCTATCTATTTCGCTTGTCTTCCCTTTGCCTCGCGGCCGGATATCGCCCTTATTAAAGTTTCCCGAAGTTCGCGAACGTTTTGCTTTACCTCGTCAGAACTTTAAAAGTCTTCCGGATAATTTCTCAAGGCGTGTCACCGCGATGTCAGGCGTTTGTCGCGCTCGTCAGCCGATTAGTTCCGCAATCTTTATTTTATACGTCGATGTTACTCCCTATTTATATACTATATTATATTTTTTATAAGAGTACATATATATATAAAAAACTTATTTGAAGAATTCTATAAGTTTTCTACAAGAGGAGTTTGCATGCTAGCATGACAATATCGAAAGCGCATTCTTATTTGAAACGGCAAATTTATCTATCGGCATTTTGCATTTAATCCATTAATGCGAGCGAAATTAAATATCATATATCGCGCAGACATTAATTTATATGATTTTTTCTCAATGAGATAGTATAAAAATTAATCCAGCGCTCATGTTGCATTAATGCACGGATCGTAAATATTGCGCGATTTTCACGCATAAGCGCCGCTTTGCACCGAATGATGGTTTCAAGCATATTTAGCTGTACACGGAAAGAAGGCGCGGATTTTCTCGTTTCTTCGCCGAGAGAGAAAGCTATTCGGATCGTTAGCGGTTTCTTGGCTATTATGATATTAATTTAAATTATTCAACCATTCATGCGCACACAACACCGTCGTAATAATCGTTACGATCTGGAGTCGCGCTGGTAATTCCGACTTTGCACGCGTGCATGCAGCTAATTGTTCGCAATTCTCGTGCAATTTCTAAACAATTAGATTTACCTTCGCAATGCGCGATGTCTCGTCCCGTCCTCGCTCGTACCAGTCTACGAAAAACAACGGGACAAACATAATTGTCTTTCCTTATGATAATGCGACTACAATATAATTTCGTACAACGTCATGTTCGATTGCCGCGTTACCTTATTTCCAGCGACAAAATATTGGTGTCTATTGATGTTTATGGCAAATATTGCCAAAAATGCAGCTCACAAATCACTGTAAAACATAGCAGTCTATAATGCATTATATATAACGAACGTATTTGAAACAATTTTATATCTTACATTTTGGTGAAAAATTTTCTGGTTTAGCTAATCAAAATTTTGCCTGAATTTTTATATTGTACGTGTTTAATTTAGATTGACATCCTCTATAACAACAAACGTGAAAGTTCATCGAAATTAATCGTTACTTTGCCGGAGTATAATTTCATTGACCTTAAAGCCGCCTTGTCTAAAAGTCGTATTATCGCTCGTAATGCAAGATCTATTAACCATCAACACGATCGATAATCATTGCTTACTTTGCCGGAAAGTTTCGATGGAGACGCGTTTCCGCGACTATAGCCTTTTTTTGCGCTCCAATTCTCGTGCAATTTCTAAACAATTAGATTTACCTTCGCAATGCGCGATGCCTCGTCCCGTCCTCGCTCGTACCAGTCTACGAAAAACACAACGGGACAAACATAATTGTCTTTCCTTATGATAATGCGACTACAATATAATTTCGTACAACGTCATGTTCGATTGCCGCGTTACCTTATTTCCAGCGACAAAATATTGGTGTCTATTGATGTTTATGGCAAATATTGCCAAAAATGCAGCTCACAAATCACTGTAAAACATAGCAGTCTATAATGCATTATATATAACGAACGTATTTGAAACAATTTTATATCTTACATTTTGGTGAAAAATTTTCTGGTTTAGCTAATCAAAATTTTGCCTGAATTTTTATATTGTACGTGTTTAATTTAGATTGACATCCTCTATAACAACAAACGTGAAAGTTCATCGAAATTAATCGTTACTTTGCCGGAGTATAATTTCATTGACCTTAAAGCCGCCTTGTCTAAAAGTCGTATTATCGCTCGTAATGAAAGATCTATTAACCATCAACACGATCGATAATCATTGCTTACTTTGCCGGAAAGTTTCGATGGAGACGCGTTTCCGCGACTATAGCCTTTTTTTGCGCTCTCGCCGAACGAGCAGCTGAATTAGCCAGAATCGCTCAGTGGGATGGTTTATCGTACGATCCCATCTTAATATTCCGCAAGGAAATCGTGGCGAATGTCGCGATTGATCGAAGAGCAATTACGTCGGAACATGAAAACGACATTATTTACTATTCACTGGGAGAATTACTTTCTTGATACGAATAATTTGAAATATTATTGTGGAGATGTGGAGATATTTTTTCGATATTATGTAATTCGATTCCAACAAAATATCGTTTGGTTTTATATAACTGGATTTTACAATATGTTGGTGAAATTTATTGATACTTCGATATCCGAGAGCTACATTTGTTACAAAACATTGGTTGGAGCGCATATCGCGACAATGAAACTGGAACGTCGCAAAGTATTCGATGAGGCGAACGATCGCGTGCCATTTCGCGCTGCACGAGCGGCGAATTAAATGTTCCGCGATGTTAACGTCAAATTTGCGTGAGTAACTTCGGATTCGCTGCCTGCGCGAAAAACGACGTAGGACGGACGGACGGACAGAACGTCTTCGAGACGTATACTGGAAAAGACAGCACGAACCGTCGTCGCCTCCCGAAATTACGGACAGGTCCTCCCCGGGCTTTATTCTCGTCATCGTGACATCGCATTACAAACCGACAAATTCAATTACAAACCGAAAATTATCGAACATGCGAAAATTCTTTTTCTACATGACAATACTTTTGCAATGGATCGCTAAATTCTGATATTCAATAATAATCCCTTTGCTGATCGCGTTAGTATCATTTTTTATTTATCGAACAATGTCGCATGTATGTATATTATGCTATTTGATTAAATAATGATATAGAATTTAAATCGATATTCGATTTGCCGTGACAATAGCAAGTTAATAAATATGAGTTATAAACAGGATAAAAAAGTACGAGATATGATCGCTTCTAATTTTAATTTGGTATATAAGTAGAATCTAGAATTTGCATGATATTGCATGATTAGAATTTATATATTTCTAAAAGAACGTTTGAGTAAAAATTGCACTTCACATGTATGTCGGTCGCACTACGTTTTGACGAAGAATATCACGCGTAGCTAATTATCTATCTGTGATTTACGACTCGCTCTTAGTTTGTCGATGCGCATTCTTAATTAAGCAAATCAGAATAGAGCGATTCGATGGAAATTAGTCATGATACCGATTTTCGCGTGTGTACGGCAAGGATGCGTGCGTAGGTGTGCCGCTTTGCACGACATCCTGCTTTTCCCAGTTATAATTTGCTTTATGCTTTAAACCTGGCGCTGTCACGCTCTGCCGGAGGTCGAGTGGTACTGCTAGCCGCCAAACTGTAAACTTACCTCGTTGGAGAGCCGCATAAATTAGGTCCTCGAAAGGGAATAGAGAATTTTCTGGCGGTTTAATCGATACCGTCGTTGCTGTCGATGTTGGAGGTTTGCTTCGACATTTACATTAGTTTTCTTTTAAAACCATAATTAATCCATTTAGAGATATATATAGACAAAGTCGAATAGATGTGATATATGGGAAATATTTTATTTCTAAGCTTTGGAAAGAGTTATATCTATCGACTTCGTATTCACTGTAAGGCGTTGATAGAAAGGAAACGCGAAACTTGAGGAATCATCCTCAAATCCGTATAATCACTTGGTTTAAGCGCATGGGATTCACGGACCGCGTGCCAGCCATAGCGCTCGATTAGCTTGACGCAACATTTACCGGAGAATTCGAAAAACTTAAATCGTTCGTAGAACGGAGGAGCGTGATGCGCCGCTTTCGATGGAAGATGGGAAGGGAGGAGGGACATCGAGAGGGTCGGACGAATAAATTTCGAAAGTTTATCGCGGAATCGCATGCCGGCTAATGTCACTTTATTACTAGTAGAAGACGACGGCAACGCGCGGAGACAGGTCGCGAGGAGGGATCTCAGGGGGAGAGAGAAAGAGAGGGACCGCGGGAAGGATAAGTTCGAAATAACTGGCAGCGACGAGACCCATTGTGCGGCAGGAAACTTGGGAAGTCATAATAATTATCGGCGAACGCGGAATTATATATTGTGTCCCTGTGGCAGCCTGTCGTCGTCGTCCTCGTCGTCGTCGTCGCCGTGAATCGTCTTTGCGCCTCAGCATGCAACTCCGACTGAATATGCAGCTACGTGCTCTGTGACGTTCTGACATTAATAATGCGCGGGGGATCCGCCTTTTATGCTGGAGGTACCAACCGTGGTACCATCGTCGTGGACTCTTCCCAGAAGGAGCTCACCGATCGTGCCATTTCGCTCTTGCACAATCCGCGAGGGGGAGAGTGTCCCTGGGTATTTTTTAAGGAGAGCAGGAGAGCTATCGCGGTATCGTGTCTGTATCGGTTTAATATAAATTTTGCTCATGTACACGCTCGCATAAAGGCTTAATATAGATATTGCTATAATTAATGATAAATTATTGATGGTTACATATATTATTTACAATGTGATACAAAGTTACTTCTCTGTCAAATTTCATCTCTGAATGTTTTCTTCAACTTTCATTCTTGCTTGTCTCAGCTGGAGTAAAATAATTGACGCTTCGCACGCGCGATGAATCTTTCGAAATCGAATCTAAACTCCTTATCGCTCCTTCTTTTATACGAATCTCTCCGCGATTAGCGAGATGCGCGAGAGGAGGAAAAGGAGAGATAGAGAAACCTGGAACGGGTAGCTCCGGAATGGTGCAGAGCTACCCGCAGAGCACGCTACTTGCTGCGGCAGCTTCGCGAGCGAAAGACAAAGGAAGGCTCACGCTTTCATCCGTGCCGACATTAAGGCACCTACCGTATATGCCCTTTCGGAACACAATAAGGTCCGCATGCGGGTCCAACGGATCTCACGTCTCCTGTGTACACGTATACCCTTCTCACAATGAGAATCTCCTTTTTCCTACCCCCTTCCCGCGCCCTTTTATTCCTCCTTCAGGGGAGTTCTCCTTCGACGGCTATGCACTTCGGTCCCGAATTCCAGAGCAACGGATTATCGAAGCGCCAGCGTGCGCGTCGCGAAGATACTCGACGGGCCATAAAATATTCCGGTGCGTCATCCGCGAGCGATAATAAAGCCGGGGCGAAATTGATTTCGTCGCTAATGAGCCGCCCGATTATTTTGCGGGACCATCGGTGCCGTCGCGTTTCGATGGAGAAGAACCGTTTTTAACTTTTTGGCGAGAAAAAGGTTCGTCGTCTCGCCTCATTTTCCTTACGACCGTTTCAAAAATTTCAAAACGTGATAATACTGACGCGAGCTATGCGCTTTTCGTGCATGCATCCTAGGATTATTCTTACGCAAGAACGTAGTGCCGACCGATAATAGGACGCCGTTGAGCTCTCGCAAGAACGAAAAGTCTTGCCCGGTTCCTGGATAAGCGAATAAGATAAGGGACCCCCCAAAGGTACGGCGTGCGCCGCCAGTTCCCAACCAGTCCTGAACCTCTCTCTCGGGTGGTCCACGACGTTCCTTTGCCTCTCCGCGCTTCTTCTTTTATATTGGCTTTCCTTCCTTCCTTCTCTCTGTATCTCGCTTTTACCGCGGCTCGTTCCGCGACGGCGTTCTCGGCTGCTTCCGGTTACATCTCACGATTTTGTGCAACTGCAAATCGACGAGGATCAGAAAATTGCTCTTAAATTTTATCTGGTATCTCGGTGTGCGAGTTGTCATTGATTCGTGTGATGAGAAAAATAATCTAGTAATAAAATTAATTAAATTACATATAAAAATGTAGATAATTAATTTCAATAAAAACATAATACAGCCGATATCTTATAGCTCTTTTTGTCGAGTGAATTAACATTTCGAAGGAAGTTGAGGACTTTCATATTTGAGAGATACTGAAGTAATTAAATAATATTATAAATATTGCATTTTTCTTCCATATTTGGTTATTTGAAACATTGAATTATTATCGCAAAGCGAAGAGCACGCGATCGAATAGTCGCGATTGCACGATGGTCGATAGGAGCGCGACAACGATCCTCCTCCTCTCTTCCGAGAAAGGATCCGCGATTCAAAAAGCGCCGCCCTTGCGAATTCCAGACGACCCGCGATCTTACATAATTCCACATGCTCGGCAAGACCGCCCGCCGTCCTGGAATCGTCCCTTTCAGAATTTCCAGGATCCCGCTAACGATTCCGGATATTCCGACTGCAGGATGGATAATCTAAGTCTTCGATTCTCGGCTTCCAGGACTTTGCTCGCTTATTCAATTTTCAAACGTGTGCAAATTAGACGAACTGGCAAAAACATTTCGTAATTTGTTTCGTTGACATCGTGTCTGCTGTTTTTTTCGTTTGTAATATATTAAATAGCAATCTAGTTCGATTTTTTTTAATAATTTGCAATCCATATTGTGTGAATTATTTTATAATATTACATATATATAAATAAAGTAAATATATAATTTTCTTATAATTTTTATATATATTTTATACAAATTTGAAACTTTCAATATTAATAGATGCTGATAGATAAAACGTGAATAAAACGCGTGTAAATAAAACACCTTGATCTCTTAGCGCCGGATAATTTGAAGCAAGCGCGAACTCGCGGAACACGCTCGTTCGACGAATTCGGCTGCGCATTCCCCGATGTAATTCACGTGGAATCGATCGGGCATGGGCACTTTTCGTTCGGGCGGAAATGTTTCTCGTAGATAAATCGCGGGCGCCAGGCGCCCCCGGGCGTGTCGGGAATCGTTTGCCACCGTTTCGCCAATCTCGTCGACGCCTCTTTTAAAATAAAGTTCGATCGATCCGTTATTTTTCATCCTTTATACGATATTTAGCATTTTTTAGTCGGATAAACTCGATAAAAAATAATATAGCAGTACAACAATGAGATAATCAGCCACGGTAATTTACTTTAAATAAAAATAAACGGGGATCTTTTGCATATGTTTTATAATGCTTATGTTATCAGAAAAAAAAGAAAACCATTTTGCTATATATATGTATATATAGTAAAATATTGCTTTGTACAGATAAGATGTATTATGTTTATATTTTTTTCCATGTTATTTGAGGATTTCATAACTTAATATTTTCAATATTATATTTTCTAGAATTCCATATATTTTTACATAAAAAAAACCGGGAAACACCACTGTCTCTGACATACATATAATATACAAATTTGATGTTCGATAACGTTGTATTTCCCGTCATTGTCGGTATCTCCTATTTTTCATCGCCCGACATGCAGGTACAAAAAGAGAATGCGGGAACGGAAGTAAATATAGATAGGACAATATAAGGTGACAGGGAGAAGGGAGAGATGCACTCTCGAACGCTTAGTTAAGTGCGGAAACTCCCGCGCATTCTGCATCGCGTGCACTTCTTTAGCTCTTCTGGGTATACAAATTTATAGCGTACATACGCACAAACAATATGCGTGCGCACGGCGTTAAACAAAAGCCGCCTGTGTGCGTGCGTGCGTGTGCCGATCATGAATATGTACGGGTCTTTTTACTGAAGATACGTGCGTGTCCTTTTTGCCCCGCGCGGCTCGTGTGTGCGTGCAAGATCAAAGGATGCCGCCCTCTTCCCTCTTCATCCCCCCCCCCCGTCTCATACATACGCACACACAAATATGCGTTTTCTCTCCTTTTTATCTTACTCTCTGTCTTTCGTTCTTTTCTCTCTTGTCTCTCTTTATTTCTGCATACGTAGATTACGCGACCGTGTCCTCCACTTCGTACCCGACCGCCTCTCCTGTTCTCCTTACGGCGTATGGGATCACGACGCGGTGCGATCGAGTGTGCGTAACGTTTATCAGTGGATGTGACGATAATCTCTTTGTTGCTGTATTAATAACTTTTCGAAATATCATGCGGCTTCGCAGTAGAATACCGCCATAATGCAAACGATTACGCATGTATACCGTTAAGCGTAAATATAAATGTGCAGAAGGCAGGAATATGTCGTTGAAAAATTGTTGACTGTTGCGATCTGAACTTTTTTGTCTTTATGAGATTAATTTTTTAATCTAAATATAAATTTTAATGTGATGTGAGAATGCAAAACTAAGAAACTTTTTTTCTGTTTTACAGACATATTATGTACATGGTACATAATACTTTTATGTTAGATATACAGGGTGAATCACTAAAGTTACAAGTTAATATTTCTGAAATTGAACGAGATATGAAATTCTCATTTTCCAGCGACCGTTTGGTATCGAAGCAGGCATTCGACGCAAAAATGGAACTTTGCACTACAGTTATACTGCAAGAAAATAAGGATTTCATATCTTCTTCAGTTTCAGAAATATTAGCCTGTAACATGTTTAATGATATTTACCCTGTATAATTATCGATTTTAATTGTGGACGAAGAATTATTATTTATTGCCAATTATTATTTATGTAACAGATATAATTCTCGAAAATATCAAATCAACTAAATTAACTCTCAATGTTAATTTCGCGGGAATTCTGATCACACGGTCTTCACCGGCACGCTGGGGCAATCTTTTTTTTTTTGTTAAAGTGTGAGCTAACCGACGCGTGAAATCACACATAAACGAGGTGAGAGTATTCCCGGCGAGCGTTTAGGCAAAAAGGTCGGATTTATTGAAGCTTGAAGCGGAAGTCCGAAGGCGGTGTTCGAATCGACCTCGGCTTAAACGAGAATACCGAGTACCGAGAAGGCATTCAGCCAATAATGCGCCCACGAGCGCAAAGAATTTCTCGTTACGCGCGCGTCAGCGGGCCGGGAAGGAAGTGAATGCTAATTAATGACTCTTAATTCTCTTAATTGGTCGTTACAAACGCCGCCGATCGCGGTTGTCGTCCACGAGCATACACTGAGCCCGTAGCCTCTTCATTCGATTGTTGTTACTATTGTTACTATTGTAATTTTCCTCGGAATAATCGACCCTCCCCCCCCCTTGTTTCCCACACTTGAGCATCTTTACCCGAGATAAAGTCCATCCATTCGGTATGCGATTAATTGCAAAAGGAGACAACAATCTCCATTTGGTTTTGCAAGGAGAATGATGGACTTCGTGGCTCCATCTGCGAGCGAATGTCGGAAATGTCTGGGATACGATTTAGCTGAGACACAAACCCGCTATATCGGGTGGCTTGAGAAAAGAAAGAAAACAGAATCCTATATACTGTATAATAATCGTATAAAAAATATGTATGTCTTTCGTGACAATATTGAAGTTTTTAGATGTATTCACAATTCTACAATTTAAAATCCAAATTTTCGCTAGTTAGAAAAGAATAGAATGAAGTACGGAAAAAGTCTCGCAATATTATTATTCTTTCGTATATTTATTCACTCTGTTAAGAATGAAACGCAGTGATAATGTTATAAAAGAAATCTATTCATATTGTTCTATCTCGGTATTGTTCTTTAGAAATAGAACGAGAGAAAAAAAAAAGAGAGCGAATATCGCTTATGCTTGAATAACAATGTCCCTCTTTCTTGTTTCTTGTATTTATTTTATCTTTGCATCTTCTTCCACTTGTCGCGAAATGCATTAACGAATTCGCCGAGTCTTTAAAAATATTTATCGCTTTTATCTTCTTTATTCATCATTGATAATATTCATCATCAAACAGATTTCTTGCTGGTTAAAGGGTTTTGTTGCAATTCTACATATCGATGCGAAATTATTACACGCATTTCCATATTTTACGAAGCAAACAGAAGAGTGTTTACATTTCTTGATTATTCATATAAAATCCATTATGCATTAAGTTAGATAGCAAGACAAACATGAAACGCACATTTACACACATAACTACAGAACTTATTTATTGTTTGAAATTATTTATGTATAATCGAATAGGAGGGTTATTTATGTGTATTGTTTTTATTATGCAAATATGATTGTAAAATAATTTGTAGAAAGTAGGTCTCTTTAATAAACGGAAAGACCTGCAAAATTATTCAGAATATCTCAAAGTATCTCAAATTACTCCATAATTATCGAATAAGAGACGATAAGAGAAATTGGAGGAAGAGAAGAGGCGAACAACAGCGACGACGAGATCGCGGGATGCCAACGGTTGTAATATTATCTTCGTTCGCCATATGACAGAAATGTTCGTGATGTAACGCCGTGGACGGGGTGAGGTTGGGGGGGGGGAAGAGTGTAAGAACGAGAAGATCGAAATGACTTCTCGTCATGGGCGGGTGCAATGCGACTCTCGCGACGACGCCAACGACGACGATGACGACGACGACGACGACGACGACGATGACGACGACGACGATGACGACGACGACGACGACGACAATGCGAAATTAAAAATGCGCCTGGAAGCGAACGGGTACGAAAGGAGGCGAGAGCGGAATGAAGCGGGCGTGGGCTTTCGTGCTTGGGCTTCCATCCGTGGGCTCGCGATGTGGAAAACAATGCCGGGAATCCGCGTCAATGCGCTCTTCATGCGACATTGCATCGACGAAGACGATGAGGAGGACTTCCTCGTGATGCTTATACTGTTCCCTCTCATCTCTACCAAATTGGTATGCATTTACTGCTGATGCATTCGTCAAATTTTTGCGTAAGTGACAAGACGTGAAAGGCATTTTAAAAGAGATATAATGTTCCATTAAAGAAAAAAATAATATTTGATTTACTAGAAGAAATTAATTTAATTACTATTTTTTTTTCCGTTAATAAATATGTTAAGGAACATACCCACATCGTATGTTTTTCAAAGTATTTAGAGTGATAAGCGATACTCTGAGTATATAAGAAATACTCTGTTGGAAATGTGAAAACAAGTTTGATATGGAAGACTGGTACATTTTCGAATACAATGACAGTGTTTGCAACAACTTTAATAAATATCGCTCAAGGCGAAGGTATATAATAATACGATAAACACGATGAATAACGATATCATCTCCCCAATTACGCGCGACGTATTTTTTATTGTCACATATTATCTTCCCCTCGACTTCGCTACCTTCTCGTCGACTCTTCTTTTCGCTTTTCGATGGTTCTCCGTTCTCTGACACTTTATGCGCATATATGCCCGCGCTCCTATATGGGAATGTAAGGCGGGTATGTATGCATCCAGTGATACTCTCCGTGTATACTAGACGAAACCGCCTCGCGTCGCGGCTCTAATTAACCGATTCTCATTATGTAGTCGCGTTATACGAGGCTGCGTTTAATGAGACCACCAGTATATCGTACAGCTTCTCTTCCTCTCTGTCTCCCCAACTATTTCTATCCCTTTTGCAATAGCAATGCGTCGTTCTCTGTAGCCTCTCTTTCTCTCTCGGTCCACATCTCGCTCGGCCGCTTTGTGTCACAGCGAAACGATCGCCTTCCGTCGTGGGTGGTGATGGATTTTTTACACAAAGAGGAGTAGTAGACCAAGGTGGGAGAAACGCGTGCCTTGCGACGTAGATGGAGAAGAGAATTTACCGCGAGTACCCGGTATCGATCTCACGAGTCGGAGCGAATCCTCTGTCGAAACACCGACTGTATTTATGTATCGTCACAATGGTAACTTTTTCCACGGGCCGATTTTAGCGTATGTTAATGTGTGCACGATTACAATCTTTTTAGTACAATAATATACCATAATAGAGTAGAACCGGCGCATGAGCGCTTAATTTACCATATTGAATAATTAACGATGAGTAAGCAAGAATAAATAGGATAATTGTCTCAAGAATTTCCTTAAAATCAGAGCTTTCATCGTTATAACGCGCTGCATCGTATTTGGTAAAACAATTTTGCTACTTTCTGTTTCCACGCTTTGCATATTATTTTCTTCTTCAATGACTTTTATTCACAACAGAACGCAATCATGAACGGTGATACGCAAAGTGCGACGTGAAAATCCGTAAAGTTGCTTTGCAGGATATAATACTTGATATTGGTCTCTCAATTATCATATATAGTATATATATGATCGCATAGGGAGATAAAAGTTATTTATATAATTTTTACATGAATAAAGTAATGTAAGAAATGATCTGCATATACGTGTGATTAGATTTTATTATTCTTTACGTGATTTCATTTCGATTCGAAAGGGACACCTAGAAATGACCGGTAAAAAATAAAGTAAAGTCTCATAACGGCACGATAAAAATATTACAATGATTTGAAATTGACATTTCGTAAATTTAAATATTTTAACAACAAATAGATTATCGCAGTACGTTGACAGTCCGATAGTCACTTATACGATGAATTTCGAACGAATATCGAGCGACGTAAAGTTGGATCGCAATTGCCGATATCGTTTACTTACCGCCGCTCTCCTTCGCCGATGCGTGGTCCAGGAAGAGGCTGCGCTCTCCGGCAATCGGTTTCTCGGGGACACGGCGTTCCGATTCGACTTCACGTTCTTTGTCGAGGAGGTGGATGGTCTCCATCGCACACAAAGTGCCCATGTACATTGTCCTTCTAGCCAGGGGGATCCTGAATTCCCATTGGGCGAAAACCGTCACAAGTACCACGCCCATCGGACCTTCTATAGAGACTCACCTATACCCATGAGTCTTCGAAGAGATTCTCTCTTCCTCTCCCTTTTCCCTTCTCTCTCGCTCTTCTCTTTTCCTTCTCTCTTGCTCTTCTCTTTTCTTTCCTGCTTCTCTTTCTCTCTCTCTCTCTCTCTCTCTCTCTCTCCCTCTCCCCTTCTATCTCTCTATCTCTCCTTTGCTCCATGTCTCGTCGTCGAGAAGAGACGAAGCTTCTGTATGCTTCCGCCGATGTGTACACACGTGCGTGTCGGCAGACACGCGGGAGAACTCGCGCGCGCCATGATACACATGCATGACTCGTTGCACTCCAACTCTCTTTCTAGTCCAAGTTCCTGCCCTCTTTCTCCACATCTTTCTATGCAGTTCTCTCCCCTCTTTCGGCTCGTACACACTTGCTCTTGCTGCTTCACTACGAGCGCGGTCTCTATTCGCTTCCGTTTTCTAGAGAAGAGAAACAGAGAGAGAGAAACAAAGGGAGGAAAAGAGAAGAGAGAGAGAGAGAGAAAGAAGTAAAATGGGATGGAGACAGTACTCGGAGAAGAGGATGAGTTACCTCTAACGGAGGGTACTACTTGCTCGCACTACCCTCCGAGAAAGGCGAAGGGATGAATGAGGAGAGAGAGTATATATATATATATATATATATATATAGAATTAAATAATATAATATTTTTCAATAATGATCTGGTACTGTTTTTATGTATCATGTGAACATTTGATCAAAATTAAGCGCAACTTTCAATAATGATAAAAAATAAATTTGCGTCTAATCAGATGAAAGTAATCATAAACTTAAACCCTTTACTATGTTTATCTTATTGTTAGAAGCAAAATGAGTCTCGAAAGAGTCTGATGAGTTTTTCAAGTAGCGGTCAAGTGTGCAAAAGAAGAAAGAATCGAGCTATTTAGCTCTCTAGATTTTCGTTTAGCTAATATCACTCGCGATCTGTATCGTAATTGCATGTATTATCCCCAAAGAATCCCCAATTATTCTCTACTCTATAATGTTTTGATTAAAATTGAGAGAATTCAGAATTAAGAGTTAAGAATTGAGAATTAAAAGTTAACGACTGATAGCCGGAAGTCGAAGCTTTATGTTCTTATATTTAAATTCGTCGTGGTTTTGAATGCGAAAAAAAATTTTATACGGTATATTCAACGCGTCGTTTGGGGCGTGAATCGTGTCGCGTAATTTTTAATCACCTCCCGCGGGAAAAATCCCGCGCGACTTCATTTTGCCGACTTATATTCCGTTCCCGCGGGAGTCGAAGGGGAAGTAGCCGGGGCCTACGATCTCGATGGGAAATCTGGGCGAGCAAAAAGTCTCGTGGGATAGATACATGCGGATCTTTCCATGTACATATGAAAAGGGGAGCGGCGTAATCCGGCGACCGAGCTGCCGTGTAATACATATCGCTTCTAATGCCTTTAATTAAATATACGTGCAGGAGTCTAGGCGATCCAGTGGAGCTACGCTTCGCAAGTCATAAAATTATAATATGAAAATGCTGAGTTCCGCGTCTTTCGAAAAGGAAATAATTCAGGAATGTATTCAATCGCTCAGAAAGATCGTCGAGCGCGATCCGCGCCATATATTTGTCAGACATTCCCTGTGGCTGAAGAAATCTCAATTTTAAAATTCAAGCAAATTTCAACCGCGACATTCTCCATATAAAAGATTGCAATTTAGAAACATTATTAATTTAGAGAAAAATAATGCTGTATTATCTTTAACTCTCTATTTAAAAGATTTACGTTTTTTAAATTTTATATTATACATTATTATATATATAATCCGAGTTGGAAACATAGACGATTATATACTTTTTCTACACACTTTTATAAAGCGTATATTTGGAGTATTCATACAATGTATACTTGGTTTATTGTCCATGAAAAATTCCCTAAGATTCTCTAAAACTGTACGGTACACAGATCGAAATCGGTTCGATCGAAATCGGATCCCAAGGAAAACAAGCGAACCGGGTGGCCCTCTCACGCATTTCGGGACGTTTCTCGCTACTTTTCTACGATTGGATTTCCGATTCACGTGAATCTTATCGCCGCCGTGAAATCTCTTCGCCGTCGACAATACGCCGGAATAAAGAAGTCGGTAAGAAGAGTAGAAGAGCGGCTCTCTCGCGGCTTGATTTATCCTTGCGATCTGGAGCGAAGGATGCTGCGCGTAGGGTGCCTCACGAATTTCACGTTTTTCCCCTTCTCGCCCCACGGCCCCGACTATTTGGTACGCGAAGCAGCCCTCAGGTCAGGTTCCGTTCAAGTGTTTACGCAATAGACGCTTTTGTCCATCGAGCGATGAGCATCATTGTCTGTCCATCTGTCTGTCTGTTTACCGAATAGATATCCGCGAGTGGTAGGATAGAAAACCTTGTTCTCTCTCGTCTTCCTTTCCTCATCTCTGTTTCGCTCTTTCTCTCTCTCTTTTTCTCTTTCTTGTCGGCAGCCTCTCCAAGCTCGAAGATGTACTTTTGTGCCTTTATGAGAGAAGCTCGCCCGAGCCTCGTTCCCTCTTTTGTTCTTTGTCCGCTGCGGAGGTTTTCGTTTCCACGGTAAGGTGGGCGCGGTGGGGACAGAACGGAGAATTCTGGTACAGGATTTGGAGGATCTTTTCATCTATCTCCCGATTCTCTCTCTTCTGTCTCTCGGTTCTCCCTCTTTCTACTCCGAAGAGTTTTTGATTTCTCGGAGTGCACCCTTCGTTTCTCAAACTACCGAGACAGGTTTACCATACTGGTACCTTCCAGAGATGATGAGGACGCCAAAATCGATCTCGAGATCCTGGACGCTGTTGAGACTAAGGCTTGTTTCTAATTGGATGGACGCGCGGCTTGTCGGAGCTTCGTCGATGTCCTCGTGACCATCGACGAAGCATTCTTCCATGCGAATATAGAGCTTCAGTTCTTGCATTATCAGATCTGAAACATTAGTGTTGCGCAATTTTATTTCACCAATTTTGTAGGTACCTAGATCATTGCACGATATGATGGAGCAAGAGAATATAAGAAAAAATATAAATATATTTCTCAACGTTTTTTTTTTAAATATATATTTATAATTTTGCGCCTTGTTATGAATTATTTGAGATTTTGCGGATTATTATTTGCAGGAGAAAAATAGTTGGATTGTTGATTGCGAAATGAAAACAGTTCGCACCGCGGTGTTAACAATGAAAATAAATCGCATGCGATGCTTGTTTGCGAAAACTGAGTTTTCACATTTTTTCGTCGACAAATTGTATTTAAACAGTCGGCCGAGCGGCCGACGAGAGCTTGTCACGCCTACGTCTATATCGTCTGTATATTTTTAAAGCAAAGAAATTTGCTTTTATTGATTTTGAATTCTAAACGACGGATTACATCGAACATCAATGGAGAAGGATTTTTAATATTTACGTATATAATATATTAATTTTTTTAATGTAATATTTTTCTAATATTTTTCTATATACTTTATATATATATATATATATATATAGAAAGAGGGAGAGAGAGAAAGAGAGAAGGGGGAGTAAGAGAGAGAGAGAGAGAGAGAGAGAGAGAGAAAATTGTTCGAAAATATATATTTTCATCTACATGAAATCGTTAAGTCTCTCTTAAAAGAGCCAGTCACTTATGCCAGTATTTTTCCATCCTTAATCTAAAGTAAAAAAAGCAAATATCTAGCACCAGCACGTTTGATGCATTCAAGGGTGAAATGTCGCTTGGGCGCCATTACAGTGGCCATATTTACCTTGATCGTCAGCCTCATAGGGGGTCTGTATACTGGCGGTGTCCATACTTACCCTGTAAGTGGCGTACAGTTACTATCAAAAGCACATAATACACCGTCATGCCGGCAATAAATATCCCTTGTTATTTAGTATTATATTACAGTCGGTTATGTGGATTCTGATTGCTATCGAAATTCATGCGTATTATATTGTGCGAATATTATGAATATAGTGAAATGATATTATAAATATAGCGAAAAATAACTTTATGAAAATCGGATATTATGTAATCAGGACATATATTAAACGGAAGGATATATATAAACAGAATACTGATATTCATTTAACACACTTAATACTATGATAGGTTTCATTCATGAATTAAATAAACAAAAATTAAAAATTATTAACCTCAAGATATTTAATTTTATATCTATGTAATCATTAAACGGAAGGATATATATAAACAGAATACTGATATTCATTTAACACACTTAATACTATGATAGGTTTCATTCATGAATTTCATGAATTAAAATTAAAAATTATTAACCTCAAGATATTTAATTTTATATAAT
>NW_021850653.1:609958-617321 GCF_003651465.1 Formica exsecta
TAAATATTATTATTAATTATTATTACTTGCATAATTCGAACATTTTATATATTATTAAGTTTAATGTACTTGTCAAATACTAAATTTGTTTAATATTTGTCAAAGTTTATTATTGTAATTTAATTTTTTAATTAACAATTGTTGTTCCATACGCATCATTAAACTTTAGCATTTTTCCGAATTTCAAGATTGGAATTCAATGGAAAAATGGTGGAGAAAATTTTGACATAACTTTATTCGAAATATCTCTTTTAGTTTTTGGATTCGATCGAGGATTTAAAAAATGGGCGATATCGGATACTATTCGAACAAGAGATCGCTCGCAAATAAAGGTTTTTCCCTCGCCATTGTTTTCTTTTTTAATCAATTTCGAGTTCTGTCTTTTGCTATGAGATATATTTCTTTTTTTTTTTTTTTTTTTTTTTTTTTTTTTTTAAAAAAAAAACATTATGTATGTATGCTATACTAATTTCCAATGTATTTTTTTTGAGAAGAAAAAGAGATGGGATGGTGAGAGAAGGATCTCTATTTCGCGCGACATCAGTGTTTTGTGCTCGCGAAAGAAAAGGCGAAGATGCGAGTCTTTTCCTTGGAGTAGCATACGCGTAACAAGTTTCTACTAACAAGCTGCACGCTTCTTTTCGCTGTTTCCTCTCATTCTTTTCCTTTCCTCAAGGAAATCATGGACGAGGAAAATAAGCGACTACTCTTGTGCCACCGCGATAATAAGATCGCGCGTTACATGCTATGGTAGTGCAAACAGGATGGTTAGCGAATGATGAAAAAGTGGATAAAAACTGTACGAAGTGGGCATAATGGGGCGTTACGGCTGAGCGCGAATGAATTACGAAAAAGGAACATTCAGAGAATATTAAAGTCTCAATTTTTTATAACTTTAAAATTTTGCAGGCAACTAAAAGCTAGACGCGGATGGTAGTGCATCTCCATTTTTCAGTTGTAATAATTAATCAAGTTTACGGAGAGAAAAAAAAAGTGAGTTGAAAAGATCGCGACCATGTAGTGGCGGGTGCAAATAATTTATAAATGAAGGTACCGAGAGAGAATCTCTCAAAGTAGTGGATCCAGATTTGCAAGATAAGCTTCGTCATCACAAATTATACTATGATTATAATTCTACTAATGATCTTTTTTAATCGGATTGTTCTGAATTTTATTGGAGAACGAAATATATCCCTCCGAGAGCAAGAAGTTCTTCGCAGAAACGGACATTATAAATGTGACTGGTTACTGATGAATATTATTAGCCGCTTCTTACGGTGATGACCTTTTGAAGCACTTACAAGCTTACAAACGTTTCGGCGTGTAAATTACCGACGGAATTAATTATGTAACGCCCATGCCCCGCGCGCTTCATCGCAACGAGTGCGTGTAATGGGCTTAACGCGATGAGACTATGGTCGAATTTGACCCAGATGGACGCAGGACCTGGATTGAGATGGGCTACGCGTGGGAGGAGGGATACGATAGATAAGCCCAAAGCCGGGAGAGAATTAGTAATGCAACCAGCCGTATATACCGCTTTATGCGCGTGTGCACGTGCCGGCTGACCAATCAAAGCCTCGCGGCACTCTATGAAGCCTATCAGATCCCTTATGTTTCCTAGAGGCTCCCGTTACGTGCGAGAGCGTCCGATTATGCGTGTATTGCGCGTACACGTACACCGTGAATGTGCATGTGCGCGCATACAGAGCGTCTCATTAACTTCGTCCCCTCCCACATACAATTGAATTTTAATGCTGCCGATTAACTGCACGGCTGTGCTGGCGGTTTATAATTTAAATACGACAACGCAGCACGCGCGCGCGCGCGTTGCCGCTGTAAGAATTAATTATAAATGGGCGAAAGTGCGGGTGTTGCGAGAGTTTGGCGGTAATCAATGCTCCGGTCCGTTTTAAACATATCGTTATTTTGCAAAATATCGATGAGCGTCGGCGAACTTAAGCTTTTTAACCGCGCGGACCAATGATTAATATAATTCTCGTCTAATTGTGAACTGCGTATTAATACCGTCACCAACTGGGTGGATGGAGATACGTTGTACGCGCGTGTAGTTTCTGATTTTCTGGCCATGAGTGCGTTAGTACTTACAACGCGCGTTTTATTCATTCTACCTCATCACGCGATTGAATTTTAATGGTCCCTATTAATTGTACAGCTTTTGCGGTGAAAATATAAATATAGCAATACGTGTCCCCCAGTACGCTTCATCGCCCATAATAATTCATTCTACATGCGTGAAACAGTCAATTACCGGATGATAATCGTTATCATAATCGCGGCGTAATTTGTTGGCGAACGATGTGTATGATGGGTTCGTACGTTTTTAATTGATTGGCGTTAATATTTATCTGTGCGATGAAAATTTTCGTAATTTCTAAATTAGAAACGAAAATATAAACAAACGTACCTTGGTAGAAATTATAATTTCTACCAAGGTACGTTTGTTTTTATTTTACAATAGGAGAATCGAACCCGCGACTTTGGTTTTTATTGTACAGGTTATGTTGTTTGTTGTTAATCAATTTTCTTTTTACTTCTGCTTATTGATCATTATTTATTTAACGTGGAATTGATTAATGAGGATATTGCGGATGTTGGGAGCTTAGAAATGTCATTCTGTTATATACTTCCTAAGGGTTTATTGATGATGAACCTACAAACAAACTGATTAGTTTTCCTATGTATCTACAGGCTTACCTTTAATGTCAAATTTTTTAATCAAACATAAAAATGATTTCTTCAAAATATTATTAAATACTTATAAAGTTAACCTAAAAAAAAAAAAACAAGTGTGGGTTTCATATTCCTTCGACGTTAAATTTGATGGTAAATTTTTTTAATAAGACAAACAATTTTTATTATCACAAAATGGATCAACAATTAGTGAAAACACGTAAAAGAAAAAGAAAGTACAAATGTATAAAATCAATAGTTAAAAAAGATCTAGAAATGCTATATCAAACATGTAAGTTATTTCTATTTATGTCATCAAATTTTAAAATCATTGGAAAAGTATATACTGGTATATAATATGTAAATATATTGTTATAAATGAAATATATTCATTTTAAACAAATAAATTTAACAAAATAGTATAAATAATATTAATTTTCTTATTTTACAGTAGAGAAAAAACGATTTAAATACGATGAAAAACAATTTATTAGTCCTTTACAGAACATAAGAATCAATAAAGATATGAAAATATGTATATATGAAAATAATGAAAATAATGAAGAAGCAAATAGTGAATCTAATAATAATAATAATGTGATAATATATCCAAATCTGAGTACAGATGTAGATGATATTGTAAATAATAGTATTAATGGCGATGAACAATTTGCTAATACAGAGATTGACATAGATTATCTAGCACATATTGAAAATGAAAATAATTTAAACACAAATAATCAAGCTGAAAATAATGATGAAGGCAATCATGATTACAAAAAGAGGGACGTCGATGATATTCGCAAGTGGGCTGTAAAATATAACATCAACCACAATCATCTAGAAGAACTTCTCAAAATATTACGTTGTTTTTCTTATCCTGAATTACCGAAATCTGCAAAAACGTTTTTATCAACAAATAATGCCTCTTATGATATTAAAAAAATGAGTGGAACAAATGGATCATCTGGTGAATTTGTATATTTTGGAATTGAAAAATGGCTTCGTAAAAATTTGTCTGTAGATCTTCATTATTCATCGGATATATGGCTGCAGTTTAACGTAGATGGCATGACTTTATTTAAATCAAGTTCAAAACAATTCTGGCCAATCAATTATTATATTCTAAAATTTGCATATTTTTTATACAAATATTATATTTTTGAAGCGCCATCTGTGTCGAAAAAAAATCATATTATAGCTAATATCTGGCCATGAAATTTCGAAACAAATATTATTACTTAATTATTGGCAAATAAATGGCAGATAAATTTTGATTAGAAAAACTGGATGGTTTTTAGGCACTGGCCAGTTTTTCCCAGAAACTTTTCTACTCGGGTATTACTTATTATGATCACTTAATACAGAATTAATAGTACACAATTTTTATATTCGTAGCCTCAAAAGAATCGGTGGATCTAGAAGAATCCTTTCTTCTTAATGATTCATTTTTCATATTTTTTTACGTTTTATTGTCGCACTACTGGGCGTGCGGGACCAAAGTGTAGGTTGAAAGCGGCTAGACGATTGAAATCGGAGAAGCCGACGAAACGTTTGCCCACTCACCGCCGTTGACGAATAATCCGAATTTCAAAGGGACCCCTCGCCTGACTTCGTTCTCGCAAAGGAAATCCGCTTTCGACAATCGCGCATTTATTCTAAATTTCAACATTTTTTTCTTTTAAATGTATCGATGAGATGCGTCCCACAGATCGCGTATTGTTTCGCGGCGCAAGTATTCCCGCTATTTGATTCACATGCCATTTTTATGTTCTTATATGCCACAATCAGATCTATTCGGCAAACGTTTTGTAACAACGTAGCGCGTTCTATTTTATTTTGAAAATCGGACACGCGTTAAACCGCTCACTTTTATATCGCCACGATATACATCTCCAATAGTTTCTATTTTGAGAATGAGGAGGATAGAAACGGTAGAGCGCGCGCAAATAAAATTCTTCTCGCTCACGGCGACGCAAATACTGTCAGCCGGGCCGATGTTTAAAAACGCAATCGCCGTAACTGAAAATCGAGAGCTGCGCGCTTTCAGGCGATGTATCGACAGATCCATCTTACTTCTCATGGGCGTGCCTCGCCCCGAGGGGCAACGTGTCGTTTCGCGTTTTGAAAATCAACGAAATCGCCGATGGGAAGAAGGATTAAATCCTGCGATGCGCTGTGCCGGGCTTTTGGCAATTTTCGCCGCGGGCTTGTTTGCACACCTGAACTCTTTCCGGATATAATTTAGGCGAAGCATTAATAATGGTTCTTCCGTACAATCGCTTATGTCGAATTATACCTAGAGTCTTAGTAAAATCTCATCTAAATTTATCGTTGTGCACAAAAATACAATAAGTTAGAGCATTACTATAGGAACCTTCTTATAGATATTTTTTGTTTGTTTGACATTAAGATGACAAAGATGAAAAAGCAAAGAAGTTTGAGTGAGATTCGTATTCGTATCTAAACATAACGTTTTCGTTTATTTCATTTATGTCAAGCTTGTACGACTGTTGTAAGAATTGTCATTTTATGTAAAATATTCAATAGAAATTATATAAAATATTAAATTAATTTAAATAATATATCATATACTAATTGACCGAAAAATGCGAACAATCATCGATGTCGAATGTTGAAAGAGTATTTTTTTTTTTCAATGACTTGATGTTTTATTGAGCTGGGATATGAGTCGTGGTAATTAAATAAGAATATATTGCAGAGAGAGATGTATCGCGCGCACACGAAAAATAAATTGGACGCTCGCCCGATAATTTACTGATGAATAAACATAACGCGGGCATTAATACCAGCACCGGTCAATAATAAATAAATTGGATGCGAAACGCGGAAAATTGTAATGTATTTACGCGTCATACTTTCGCGTGGCAAGCTGCGTTTATATTCGCGCTCCGAAAGTTTTTATTAACTTCCGCGTACCGCGTAATGTTCCCACGGTAATTAACCCGGGACAATAATTCTCGCGGCTGCGGGAATAACTCGATGCGATCCAGTTTCTGCTTCGTGCGAAACTATTTGAAATCAATTTGTTAAGTGCGCGCGTATATACAGAGTGAGAATGCGGAATGTATTAAATTCTGAAATTAATTTTTAATGTTTCTACGAAAAAGATTATCGAAGGTAGCAATTAGATATCCGTATAAAAAATACGCGACTCTTTATTATTGGAATATCTTTAATTTAGTGTTGAGAGAGAAATAACTTGAAGATTATTAGATTTATATATGTACATATTTTTGTATATATTATACATACACATATATATGTATATGTATAAATTAATTTATTTATTTATTTTGCGCTCTAAGTATTTTACGTGTCCCAAATCCTTCTAACGAAAAGCAACAATTTCATTTTTCTCTTTAATATTCGAATATTATAAATTATTTTTACTTCAGAAGTTTACATTCAAAGATTTTTATTTAGGAATGTTTTTTTTGACGTTCTATTACGACATATAACAACATTGATCGTTTGTCGGGTTGTGTACAACAGTGGCACGAATGGATGTGTAACCGGAATCGGTTGTGTAAGATTGCTATTCGCGAACGCCCGAAATAGAAACGTTACGAATCATAACAAACAGCGTCAACGCTTTTTGAAAAGATCACAAGTAAAAAGTAAACTCGTAATTCCGTTTGTTGCGCGATGACATCAATTCGACGCAGCCAACATCCCGCCGACCGGCCCGGAGCGATCGGCGGACGGCCGGTTGCCGGTTTGTTTTTATTGAGTAGTTACTCCCGCGGAAAAGGAGGAAGCGAATGTAACTAAACGCTTTGCAAAAGTAGCCCGAGGGTTCTTTAGATCCCATCAATCGCGATCTGTCCGTTTTCATACGTCGATACGTTCATCTCCCTTTCTCTAGCTTCCATCAATTGTCCGTTGAAATCGCGCGATCGACTTAATGCGGCAGTTCAAAATATTCTTTCCGATACATATTTTTATTTCGATCTCTTGGTGACGTTGCTGCTCCACCATATTTATGATAAATTTAACAGCGGATTTCACGATTACATTTCTCAATCTCTGTTGTTACTGAATGAGAAAGAACTTTACGAGAGTCAAGATGAGAGAACGTCGCTCCATTGTTTTCGACTTCCGTTGCCGTTTCGAGTGATCGGAGAGCCGCTGAGTGTGCGCCATCATGGGAGAGGGGGGATCGTTCGCAATTAATACGTCTCCGTCGTATATGGGGCTCCACCCTCCAAAATCGAGCCGAGTTGCCGCGATGCCATCCTCCGCGGCGGCGCCGCGTCTACCGAAAAAGAGCCGGGGGAAGGACGAAATTTCGTAAATCGAGTTGGTCTTCCCCTGGAGGGTGTCAGTGCGTCTGTCCACCATATTGATCGTGGAGGTCGGTAGATACCCTGCTCGCCTATACGTGCATGTGTATATATATGCATGGGAACATACATGTGTGTATATATATATATACATACATATGTATATATATATATATGTTACAGGACGGCTTTAGTTAGGGGTGGTTTTCACCCCGGAGTAGAACGGGGGGAGAGGGAGGACGAGTGAAGGGTGCTGACGCTGGCACAAGGGTGGGCGAGAGGCGGCTTTGCTGGCGTTGGGTGATGGAGAGAGGGTCAGGAGAGTAGCGGGCACCGGGGGGGGGGGGGGGGGGGGGTGGGGG
>NW_021850653.1:617591-635349 GCF_003651465.1 Formica exsecta
GGGGGGGAGGGATGGTAGTGCAGAGGGTGGCCGGGTAAGGAGGGAGATGAGGGATTCTGGTGGCGTTGGAGCCGACACTCGCGGGTGCCGCCGTTACCATGGCTACCACCACCCTCGCTGTGAACAAGCCCTCCACGTCATATTGGCATAGTATATTCCCCGCACCATAAAGCCAAATAATCTACCGAGTGATCCAATCTGAGAGACTCCCTGTCTAACTCACGCCCGGTTAGCTGCACTTTTGTTCGCAGATATTGAACATTCGCACGCTGATTGTGACATGTTTCTGCTTTTACGCTATGTTCAATAGCGGCAATGGCGATATCAGATAAAAAACGGCTTTTCTCCCAAATTGGCGTAACGAAATTAATTATCAATCGAAATAACACTGGAATTTTGTAAAATAAATGATTGTTAAGGACTTTAGATACAAGTGCATTAGACAAAATTATAAATTGAAATCAAACATTGTTGCATAGTCTCTATATTGAGAATAATTTATACGAAATCAATTCTAAACCTTAAAGAAAAAATGTAAATGCTTCAAAAAAATTGATACTGGAATGAAATCTTGAAAAGTGTCAGCGACATATTATATGTATATCAGAGCCAATACGCGATTAGTGCATAAAAGAATATATTAAAACGTAAGAGAGGAAAAAATTAAGAGTCTACGTATGTAAAAATCAATATCTGATATTATTCACCTACTTTAGCATTTCTTTCGAAATTTGGTTCATTGTATAATCTCGAAATATAAATCGCCTAATTATCCATCTTTTCAATGCGCGGACATTTTATAAAATTCTCAGCGTAATGATCTATAGAGCGGATTTAACCGATCGGCGGTATTATGTTTACACACGGCATATTCTGCGTGCCGTAAAGTCAAGCGTGAACCACGGCGTGATTCATTCGAGCAGATTTGCGCAGCTTCCATTTTCCGAACGGGTGGCATTTGTACTCCGGGCTATTCTCTAATTGCTACTTGATCATCGACGAGTTACAAGTCGTTCGGTGGCTGCCGGTTCGCATCCGGGTTTGCGAGTGAGAAACAATAAATTGCATTCACAGCGTGAGATCTGCTCCGCGGGCCACGAACCGAAGTTACTTTGATCACTATCTATCTGAAATCGGAATGCTTTGTTCGCGGTTGCACGTGTCTGCTCCAGGATATTGCTACTTGATAGTTGCGTTCGACGGCCGACCGTGCATTTTGCAGGGCGAGAACCAGCGATTCGGAAGTCAAAATATAGTACGATGGAAAAAGTTTAGACAAAAATGGAGATGGCATTATCGTTCGTCTCTCCTGGGCCAATTCGCGAAAATTTATAACTCGAGCATCATTACGACAAGCTTCCGTTTTCGTGAAATTGATATTATAATATTGCAATTATATATAATAGTATATTATACATTGTATATATGCATATATACAATGTTTGTATATATATATATATAATATATGTATTACATATATTGTATATCTATTATATATTATAACGAGAGATATCGCGCAATTATATACAGGATGTTTCATTGCTATCTTCTTTTAGCTATGCCTTCTTTACAGCGATGAGAGAGTGATTTATGCTTTAGCGGAGTATTTTTAATTGAAACACAGATATATAGAATATCGATGCATTCGTAATTATAAATAATAAAATTATTGCGTATATAATTATGTCATTTCGAGGTTGCAACGTTACGGTTAGGGCATATTACGTCAATCTTATGCATTATTGCGTACAGTTGCTTATGAATTATGAAATTAATTAATTTCACATTCTGCGCTGCGTCGCGTCGCGCTGATACAAAGCCACAATTGGATGTTACGCGTATGATCTCGCATATGTATCGGTTCTGGAAAATGTCATTTTTAAATTACTGTTAAAATTGTTATTGCTACTCGCGCGCGACGCGCCTTGTAAAACGTAAAAGTGCAATAAACGAAATTTATCAGGCAACGATCAAATGTAATTAATTTAATAGAGTGGAGAAAGGTAATATACAGAACGAAAAAGTATCGCACAACAATCTTTAATCAGGAATATAATCTGTTTCTGTTAAATATGTGTTCTAACGTATTTCGATATTCAATCGAATATATCTATGGAAAAGGGTATCGTTTCACTGGCGAATCCACGAGCGGCGAAACGAAGTTTCAATATATATATATATATAACCCAGTTTCGATTTTCAAATAATCCTCCCTGAATCTAAGCCGCGTCTCCTATCCTATCGTTTGAAAAATCTATTTGCCTATCGTAAAACTTGATAGGTTTTACAATAAACTGATTTCTTTTAAGTCAATTGTAATTGTAAGTTTTTCGATTTTAATTTTACAATTTATAATGATGGAGAAAAAATCTCTCTTATCGTTACCCAATTGTTATCGTTTAAGATTATTTTTGCTCTAAATTATCTGTCGGAATTGATTAGAGAGAAAAAGAATAGAGACAAGCTTTGCATATACAGAGAAATATGCCGAGAAAGAAGAATACAAAAAAATTACTCCGATTTGGAAAACGACAAAAAGCTCCGATACTGCCCCATTTCGTTCTCTGCGAAACAAGACAATGGTTCAGTCAGGGATAATATTCTCTGCACGGTCCCGCGCAAAACTTTGTCGCTGGGATATCTAGCCGGTGGCGCGAATCGTTTTCTCGCTGCTTCACCCACGGCCGGAGGACGGTTGGATGGCGGCTGGATGGCGTGCGGGGAATGTGGGGGTTGGCCGGCTAAGCGAGGCTCATTTTGTCGGCGGCAGATATGGCGCGGCCCCCCGTTACCCCCGACGCCCCGGCCGCCTTCCACAGCCGCTCATCCGGTGACGTGGGGGCGCGGTGGAGGTGATGGGGAGGGAAGAGGGATAGATGGTTGAGCCGAGGGTGGAACGGCTGGCTGGCGACATTATTAGACGCCCCCAGTGAGTCAGTGAACGAGCGCGACGGTGAGAGCGGGGGTAGATGACGACGACGACGACGACGGTGGTGCCGCGGGGTTGGATGGAGGGTAATGAGGAAAAAAGACGGTGTACAAGATGTTGCAGCGAGATATCGCGCGGTCGCTGCCGTTCCGCGCCGCGTAAAAAGGCACCTGCTTGCGCGAAGAAAGACGCAATTTTCGCGTGCGTCTACCTCCGCCAGAATATTAACTCGGCTTGCGGCGGAAAAAAGAGGGACGACGATGGCGAAGCACCGCGTCGTTGAAAGGATTTAACCATCAAAAAATGAATGATATTCTCGAGAAATATAACCAAAGGAAAGAGAAGGAAACTTATATATAATGAATATATATATATTTTTTTATTAAATACCTTAAGAATCAAAAAAAGGAATCACAGACATACTTACAAGTTCTATGATCTAATATATTAGAACCACATTAACCTATGCATTGAAGGGGCTGCTCGACACATTTGACTATTTTTCTAGCTTTCCTTGCACTTAACTAGGAAATAAGGTGGCTGTCATCAATTGTCTTTCATCGACTAGTCGATAGTAATGTCTACGGGAAGTGAGCAGCCCTCGAGCGCGCCAGCGGAGTTCTTATTCCCGAAATTAAACGGCGGTTCATCCCCCAGCTTCAACCGGAGCTTTTATTTGATTCGCGATGCGACAGCCAAGATAGCCGGCGCGGCGCCGAGCGTGGTGCTTATCCGAGCTCCCTCGTGTTCGCGGATGCGGTCTGAAAGCTTTTTCGCCGCATAGTAGGAGGAGGAGGAGGAAGAGAGATGAGAGGTGGAAGAGGGACGTGGTGGCTAGACGCGGGGGCGCGGGGGCGAGCAGGCGGGTGATGTTCCATCATGGGGAATGAAAATCAGGGACCCCCTCGGGGCTCGGAATTAAAATGGCTGTCACACGCAGCCGGGGGTTGTGCTCTTCCTGCGGAAAACCTCGGCGAGAGGAAAAGGGGAAGAGGAGGAGAAGGCATGAAAGGTACTCATCCTCTTGCCGTCGCTTGCCACCCTTTAACCACCCTCCTCCTACTTCCCCGACATTTTTTTGTTACCTTATTCTTTCTTTCCCTCCAGTTGGCCTGTCTTTCTCTCTTTTTAATCTGTTTCTGCTCTTATCGGGCGCTTCTCTCGCTCATTTTCAAGACGACCTGTTGTCCGCCGTTTGATCGACACCGACATTCGATCGTTAGCGGTAGCAGCTATTAGCGGTAAATAGAACGTTATATCCGGCCCTGTTAGTTATTAAGACACGAGATCGTAAAACTTAAGTAAATACGCTGCGAAAATTCGAGAAGAAAAACTTTACGCGGAAAAATGATATATTACTAATAATTTATAAAGCGCAATATGAAAAGATGTTCCTAAAAATATGTTTAGAAATCTTTGATGTAAACAATTTTTTTCTTATATTTATTATGACAGAGATACAAGATATAATTATCAAAAATATAAAATATATGACGACTAAAAGAGATAATATATATAAAATTCTAGAGAAAGTAAAACAACAACGATATTAATTTTTTTTAATGATAAATGATTAAATTATGTAAAATAAATAAATGTAATCTTAAATTATAATCGTCTGCAAAGTTCTTTTATCATTTCTTTAGAAGGGGACACCCGGTATAATGTTGTATTTCCGTTGTAACTAGTTTCTGCGTCGTCGAACCAATCTTGCCAAGGGTGCGTAGCTTCTATACTGCTCCCTCTGGTACGTCCCACTCTCCCGTTGGCCCCCGAGGGGATCGAAATTAAAATGACAATGAGGGCAGATCCGAAGGGTGGCTAAAAATGCGTACCCTTGCCATCGTCCAATCAGCAACGGATCCAACGACGCCATCGCGAACCTTCCCCCTTCTGCTGTTTTCTTTTTTTCCTTCCTGCGGCCTTTCGCGTCCAGAGAAATGCCACGAAATGAAAGCGCTTAAAGCGCGATGATTCTTCAGCGAAATCTCCAACCCCTTTCGAACCCTCCAATTTCGTCCCTCTCTTTTACTCACAGTTACTAGGGAAAGTTTTCGAGCAATTGGCTAAAATCGAAATCGGCGCGATTTATGTCGGTTTATGTGACGGTTCTTATCGTCGAGAATGATAGAAATGATTTTCGTATAATATGTGCGAAACGAGCGTTTCAATAAAAATGATTAATATTTAAATTTTGCTTGGTTTATGCATCACGTGAAATGAATTTAAATGAAAACTCACGTTATTTATTCTCGTAATATGTTAAATTAAGTTTACTTATTGGTCGTTTAAGGGATATATTTTTAGCAAATATATTTCTGTGGTTCATGTTTAGATTTAGAGAAAGTGATTTGTGATTCTAATATTCTTTTAATTATTTTACAGAGTTTAATTGTAGATAATACGAAATATATGTAAAATTTTAAAATTGCTAAAAATGCGAAAGATACATTGAAAAATGTATAATCATACTCGGAAATGTACGCAAATATTTTTCAATCATACAATAAAAACACAACGACGGCGAAACGATCATGCCTATAACTTATTGGCTTCTCACCTGGCGTGTTATTTCTATGAATATGAAAATGTGATTTGTGTTCGCATGAAATGCTAATTTTGAAACTGTGATTTTTCGTGATTTTTTATGAATATTTCGGTAAAATGACATACCTCGACTGTGAAATTTCTCGATGACACATTTCTCAGTGATTGTCTTCCCCATTTGGATTGCCCTATCCCATTTAGACTTATTTAAAGATATTGGTTCGGAACTATATTCCACCATGCATATTTATTTAATATTATTTCAATATTTAATTTTAGTATTGTACGATATTTTTTAGATCGTTATTATTAGTTAATCAAAAGAGAAATCTGTAGATGTAAATAAACTAACAAGTCTTAATCTATTTAAAAAGATGTTAAAAAAACGTATACATATATACATGCACACACACACACACACACACACACACACACACACACACACACACACACACACACACACACACACACACACACACACACACACACACACACACACACACACACACACACACACACACACACACACACACACACACACACACACACACACACACACACACACACACACACACACACACACACACACACACACACACACACACACACACACACACATATGTATATATGTGTATGTATGTATCATATATGTATGTAGTATATATATGTATGTGTATTATATATATATATATATTTCTCTAAAATCGACTTCAGTATATATTTTTTTAGTCTTTTCCTCTTTTTCTCTCTCTCTTCACCATCGCGCCAACACGATGGAAGATGCAGGCGTAAGAAAAAAAAGCGTTCGCGAGTGACGGAAGGAAGAGGGCGGGGAGGGTGATACAGAACTAAGAACGAAAACGATATCGTCGGCACGTGCACGCGGTTAAAAAGGTTTACGAGGTTTTGCCGCGCGTTTCATCGGCCACGGCTCGGCTTGGTAAAAGCGGAACCGGCTGTCGCGATACGGATCTGACCAATCATAAAGGCCGCACATACACACATAACGGCCACTTTATTCATCCATCCAGGGCTGCGTAACGGACAAAGGCGGAAATTAGTCAGGTTCGTTATGTTTATTAATTGACTGACATTTCCGTCATATTATTGTACGATGAATCGAAAGCTGCTCTTTCTCTCTCTCTCGTAAGGCCCTCGAAAAACAGGCCGCGCTCCTTTACGCGCGCGGTTATTGCTACAGGACGTTCCATTGATGGCAAAAGTCAACGATCTGAAAAAAAGACGCGTCGACGCTTCCGCAATCAGATTTAGAACTGAAATTTCGAATGATAAGAACTAATGTATAACAGTCTTGGGACTTAATGGATAAGTATGCTCTTTTTCTAAAAAGCTGTCTTTCTCTGTGAAAATAATTATAATCATTATTTGTCATTTTCATCGCTTTGAGATTTGAAAGTAATCCAAATATAGATTCGGATTGTGATCATTGCATAATGTGAAAAGGGCGGAAATGAAGAGAAATGACCATCGTTTAGGACATAGTTAGCCGTCTTCGTACAAAACGAATTTTAAAGGAAGAATCACATGCTTGAATAGACTAATTACAATATTTCTGGGAATGATAATACTGTGATATTTCTGGAAATATGTTTATTTATTCACAAATAATAATATGTTTTCAAGAACATGTGACATCGTTTGAAAGCTTTGATTTTGAAAAAATCTGGGAAATAAACTTATCGACCAAAGCTCGAATATGAGACGAGACATTACGCGATGTTTCGCGATAATTATATATATAGATATTAATCACTAGTTAGCGTAGTATTTTTATGAAGGAAGAAATGAGAATACAAAGCGACGGAAAAACGGCGGGATGGTATGAGCAGGATGAATAAGAGAAAATGAAGCGCAGACGAAACGCAAGATGCGACCCGAGTGAATCGTAGAAAAATTGCACGCAAATGAGAAGTTTTTCATATAACGTATGTTAACGTATAAAAGGCTCAAAAAGATATGACGTTACATACGGTATCTATTCTCTGCATGCTCAAAGAGAAAGCATTCACGTACAAAAATCTCTTTTTCATATGCGTGGCAAACTGTTATTACGTCTAAATATTCTTTATTTATATCGTTAACCTGCAACAAATATTTGAAATGTATTTCAAATATCTTTATTATTATTTTTAATTAATGAAGAGTTATTTACAGTGCGGAGAAAGGCTAGCTGAGAAAAAGAGAGAGGAGGGGGAGGGGAGAGGGAGATTATGAACTATAGTTTTCGTTATTGCATGTGCAAGGTATATTTCCATAACTTTCATGTATAACGCATAATACATATCGTCATTTTTAAAAAGTACCATCCCCTTTGACACACGATACCTCGTTATCTTGTCCCTGCGAATATGGAGAGTAATCGAAACACGTTGGTACGATATATAAAGGATAAAGCAATTACACGTTCGTTCTAATAACGATGCTCACGATACGCTATTCTCTCTAAATCCGTTTTCATTAAATGTAAACGATCGATCTTCAACTACGCGTTCTAATAAACATAAAATTATACATTTTACATATATTATAAATAAATATATATATATATATATATTTTTTTTTTAACTTTTTTACACGCATATACATTTTTCTCTCTTGCTTAAATGGTAAAAATCCACATGCGTAATTACATGTTTTATTTCAAATTTTGTTTCTATACATACGATAATTTGCGCAGCATTTCGAATATGCCAGAAACACCGGGATTCTATGAACGTGCGACGTTGATTCGCGTATTCATTTTATGCACCCCTCGCGAGAAATCGGTTGAAAATGGCGAGACCGGTCGATCTTGAAAAGGGTGAAGGGCGCACGTGGTGGAGCTCAGGGATTTCTTAATGATGCTGTCTCGTTGCTGACGCCGGCTCACTCTTATGTTTATCCTCCGCTAAGGGATAACATACATGAAAGAGGAGGAAAGAGGAGGGGGCGTATCGGTGCGGACGTGCAGCTGCGCCTTGTATCATACCACCTATATTCTTACGCAGGGTGGTAGGTTATATCGGTGAGAGAATAATGCCACGGGGGTGCCGGAACGGTTTCATTACACGGCTTCCCGAGGGATAATATCCCGGGCTATCTCTCCGCGGTCGACCCCAACGGGGGTGAAATTCCGTGCCACCGACCCACCTCGTATGAAAGATGAACCCTCCGTGTGGCGACCCCATACTGGAGGAGCATCACCCTGAGCAACCCCTTTGGAGGGAGAACGCGTCCGGGATGAGCAAGGGAGGAAATTGTAGCAACCGACCACACTGGGGCAAGGGATCGCCATGCGGCGACGGAAAATGGCCGATGGCCTCGTGGCGATCGCAAATACAAAGGCGCTGTTTTAATAACGGTATTGGTAACAACTGGTTATGCCGTTTCTGACTCTTGTCTATTCTCTCTCGAAGCTATAGAAAGAGCGATGCGCGGTGAATTCAACAATACGCAACAGATGTATATTTCCAGCTCTTTTATTCCTAAATATGAGATTTTTCAAAGTAAAAGATGAGAAATTTGCCAAAAACTCTGTAACAGTTTTATGCGAATCATATTATTATCTTATCAAAGAAACGTTGAAAACAGTCAGCAAGAGGAATGATCGACGTTTCACGGTATTTTTTTCTCTTCTTTTTTTTATGTCGGCACCCTTTGAAGTTACCATACACATACGAATTCACCTAGCACGGTGCCATTATATCGCTTGCGCACATTGCGATTAGTATTTAATGCGCACATTGTATGAGAAAGGGTCCTTTTCCCGTATCAGATGTGGGGCGGGCCTTAGACTAGTTATTAGACCGCTGACAGGCCCATATAATCCGCCTCTTCTGATGTACAGAACGAAAAATATAATGCCTATTAGCGAGGATCTTTTCAGCATGGTCCGCGTTGCCCTCGAAGAATTTTTTCTTCGCCTTTATTTCTTTTTCTCCGCATCAGCCGCGCGTTGGTTCGCGCGCGGTAATTTTCATTTTCTCCCGCATATTCGCGTTTTGCTTCAATCTTGTGTCGATAGTCACTTAACTGTAAACGGTAAAATAGATCAAAAGTCATTTCCCCCATACGATTTATCAACATTGACAAACTCAAATTAATCATTAGTGTTCATAGTTAGACAGAGTAGAAAAATATAAAGTTGACAATGTTTTGTGATGCAACGTATTTGTTAATCATTTATTTATCTTGGTGTTTTTTGACCGTATTTAAATGATTTGAAATTGGAAAATTTTATTTATACCAAAAGAATGGTTTTTTATTAAGAATTTCTATTTTTAATAATTAAACATTTCCATTTTTAATAATTAAACATTTTTGTATTTCAGAGAAGCTCAAGCAGGAAGAGAGCAACAAAATAAATGCAGGTGAGTTAAAAGTCGGAAAAATAATCTTTCCTTTCTCTATCTTTGATATAATCCACTGAAAAAATGTCACTTGTTGAACATTTACCCGTTTCATCTGTTACATTTAAAACACATCGATTGTAATAACGTATTTGTTAATGGACATGTTGCCAAGTTAGACTGTCTAGAGAAAGATTTTCCTCAGTTTTACATGGTTTAATAGATACATTGTATCTTGAACGAAACGAAACGCGAACGTGTTCCAGGTGTCTGCCCACATTGTATGCGGCGATACTCGAAAAGAGAGTAAGCGAATATTGTATAATTCGAATCATTCGAGCGCGAAGACCCGCCGCAGTTATTATATTTAATATAGCATCCCGGTCCCGTGCTAACATCTGTCTATGAAAGGCACGTTTCTTTATCACGAACGAAAAGAACATTCTCGAAAATTTTGTATATAACGGTGTGACAAATATATATTCATAGAATCAATATATTTTAAAAGATTCCATGCTTTCGGACATATAATGAATAACATTAATATCTTGCAAAATTTTAAACTAATCCTTAAAATCTTTTTTTAATTAGCAAGAATGTTTGCTTGTGACTGTGCTTTACACATAAAATATATACATATATATATATGTATATGTATATATCTACGTATATATAATATCTTTACTCCCCTTTTTTCTCCTCTTTAATAATACTTTTCTCTTTTAAAGATTTAAGATAAGTTTCTCTGTCTTTAAAATGTATTTTATATCGCGAAGAAAAACACGTACTTTCAATTTTCCACGTTTTAGCTGATAATGAATAATTTTACATCTGTCGACGATATAATGAATTACAAAAGTGATTTAACGGTGCATCGTAATGCGGCCTATAGTTTTCGGTTCGTTAGCGATCATGCAACCACACGCAGATTTGCTTCGGTGAAAATTACTGCACATCCTGGTACAATCAACTCATATATTATTTGTAAATTATGGTTAATGATTATTATTATCTTCGATTCGAATGTAACTAATGTTACATTTGCAACACTAATGTGCTGTCCATATTATTCATGAACCCTCGAAATAATATCACCGCGTGTGGCCGACCCGCACATCTCAACATGATCAAATGGATCGAACTGACGTTATGATTCAATAACGGAATCATTTACTCTTTGGTTAACGTAATTTTGCAATTGTTGCGCGTGAATTTTCGCTAATTATATTTCGATATATTTTTCGAAGAAGCAAAACACACGCACAATATAATGGATGTAATATTATCTCTATTTTGTCCGACTGTATAAAGAAGATTTAAAGGAGGAACTTGATCTTAGAAGGCGTAAAGTATTTTTGCAGCTGTAGTAAATATTTTGATATTTTTGCTACGTTTATATATAATGGTGAATAGTTGGCGTTACAGCGCTCGATGAAATATATATTCTCTCGACTTCCGTCCATTACGCAACCACGAAAGACCATCGATGCGACCTATCGGCGGTAACATTACCGACTATGCAGCCTCCGCCACCACAGCCGCCGCCGTCGTCGCGACTCCATATTGCACCCCGCGAGGGACGCGTGGGGGGTTGCGCGGCAGCGCGGTAGGGTGGGTAATGTCGGGAAATGCAGCTAACGAAGTTTACGAAGATACTTAACGGAATTACGCCCTCGCTCGCAATGGTCCCCGTTGTCGTCCCGTCGCCCCCCACGCGCGCGCGTCATCTCGCCAACTTGCAAGCGTCCCTTTACACTTTTCCGGCGACAGGGAGGTCGCGTTAATTACCGGCAGAGGCAGGAAGCCGGGGAAACGGTGGCGAGACATCTCGTCCTCGACGCGATGCGTCGTCGACGCACGGTGATGGTTACGAAAGTCAGGCTATGGGGGCGGGTGACGGAGGATGGCGAGGTGGTGCGCGACGGTGGAGCGGGAAGGGGTCGGTTTGCGCCGAAGAAGGGTGTTATTGACATGGTGGGTGTCGTCGGCCATCTTGGGCCGCAGCAGACTCCCCGCCGCCGTCACCACCTCCACCACCTCCTCCTCGTTTTCCTCTTCCTCCCGCCGCCACCATTCATCGCATTCACTCTGCTCCCCATCGCGTCCGAAGGACATCCTTGTGTCCCCTTGTGCCGAGTGACATTCGGGCTGCGTACCCAGCCTAACCTGCCCGGCGGACGCCCTGGGCCACCCTTTTCGACCAACCCCGGCAACGAGCTGCGAGGGTCCCGGGGGCTGCTTGTCGCCATGGCGACCAAACCCTCGCCCAACCCCCTCAACCAAACGCCGATTTCCTATCCCTCGGAACTTCGCTACCCTCTTCCGCCACCCCTTTCTCGTCGCGCGCGTCGTTTGCGCTGCCGTTCTCTCGTCGCCAAAGGGAGAATCTTTCGATATCTCATACGTCTCTCTTTGACAGCTCTACGATCCTCGCCTCTTTCTCATCATACTTGCTTTGTCTCTATACTTCGCTTCTCTTTCTTTCAATTTTCCTCTTCCTTCTCTCTTTATTCTCTCTTTATCCTCTTTGTCAGATATCTAAATGCCAATCCTCGTTTTTCGGGAATTTTGTGTTATGCCTTTTATTCTCTTTCATTATAATTCACTCTTAATAATGTTTTGTATTTTTCATAGATAATAATCTCGTATGCTGTATGAAAGAGAAGACTCTTTAATATTTTTCGCTCTTTTGCGATTTTACTTTCTATATTTCTATTTGCCACGTCATAATGTTTTACTATTCCTTGTTTTCTATTCTCGATTTTATATTGTTTTAATAATCTTAATTATATTTGTCTTTAAATGAAGAAAACTATATCGTTTGTGTTTTTACGACGTCAACAAATTGCGTTTTTATGTTCTATATAATAAACGTAATAAAATATAATCTCACGTCCGTACTTTTCAGAAAATTTAATATTTTGAAAATATCGTTCTTTTTCAGCTATGAAAATTTTAAACAATTTACTTTTACGAAATTTTAAGAATCTTAATTTTGAACCACGCTATATATTCTGAGCTAGTATAATTTATTTATGTAACATCAACACCGATAAAAATCTGGCATCCGATATTGATAATCGATGTATAATATATATATGTAATAGAAGGTTAATAATCTTCTCCTATATGTTAATTAAAAAAAAAAACATAGGTGTTTTTTATGTTTCGCTTAAAATGCGAGTTGCGGTTTCGATATTACACAAATTTAATGGCCCGCGTCGAAAGGTTGCAAAAAATGCTAGGCAGTATTTAGGGTTGGTTAGATCGGTGTGGTGTGTGGCATTAATACCGCTAATTATATCGAAGAGTCGATCTGTCGGAAACTCTGTCCGCGTTCTTCCTTTTGTCCGGAGATCCTTTATCAAACATTCTCCAAGGCACAAAGTTGCTCCCTTCCCCCGCGGAATTGGCGGATATTAGGAAGGACTTCGCCCCAGCTTTTGTCTCGTTCGGCCACAAAGTTTCGCGAAGCACCACAATCCCGACCAATTAGCGACGATTTGCTAAAATCAAACCGTAACCGCGAGCTAATTGGCACTTGACATTCAACCCACTCTCTCTTCTGTCGCGAGAAACTCTTAAACCTTAATCATCGATGATAAATACTCGAATTAATTGTGTGCCTCAATTAAAGGAGTCGGCCTTTGAGAAGGTTTTCGGTGGGTACTTTGAGTTTTATTTGAGTATTGTAGAAAAATCGTGATACAAGCACGAGCTTTAATTTTATCTACGGCTGCAATCACAATCACAAACATATTTGCAGGTTTAGCAAGACTTTTATTTAAATGATATCGGTTATCAGGAGAATCTTTCTTAGAAAGTCAATAAGATTAATATATATAATAATATCAAAAGAATATATTCACAGAGAGAACTCGCTATTGTCACAAGAATTTGTAACGTTTTAATTATCAGACAGATCGCAGATCATGTATTCATATACAAAATACTCGATATCGGGAGTAAAGTCTCGACATTTCGATACCATTGAGGTATCTTGAGCATTCTTGGATTTCAAGATGAGCGTTCGAATGAACTCGGTGACTCGGACCGCGTTCACCATGCAGCTGCATTGCGGCAAAACAGTAGACGCTTGTCATCGGAGACGACGATCCGTGGGCGACGTATCGGAATGCAATTCCGCAAATGCGCAACGTGGTTCCATTCATTGGCCGTCGCCGCGGCCAGCTGCGGCTTTAAAATAGCGCTCACAGGGACGAAAGTGGGTAATCGCCGAATGACAACGATTCGATTAATTAATGCCGGTGGAAGTGTCGCATCGGTCTCGTGCGACGATAGGACCGGAAGTGCGTGTCGAGCAAAAAAAAAAAAAAAAAAAGGAAAAGGAAGAACCGCGGTCTTTATGTACGCGGATCAACTGTTTATTCAGCATATAGTGAAAACGAGAGAAAGAGGAGAAAGAAATAGAACGAGAGAGTGCACGAGTCGGCGGGAGGAGGAGAAGAACGTGACGGGGGAAAGAGGGAATGCAACAGCAAGCGCGAGTGATCGACGTGAAACGAGTTCATTCATGCTTGGATGTTGTAATTCTGAATGGACGTGGAATGGATCGAAGTTGTGCGATTAGATTAGAATCGCGTAGGCTGATTTGATATTTTTTATTTAGATGAAGATACGAGTAGTTTATTTTTGAAGGACATAATACAAATTTTTTACTTTGTAAAATCACTTGTCTCTCTTTTGTTTCATACGTTTAGCTAAATGTAATCCTGCGATTCTCGGCTCTTCAATAATATCGAATATGATTTTTATAATGTAGATGTTGCAATCGCGAAGGAAGTTATATTTAAATATTTTTCGTGCTTTAAAAATTAAACTCGTACGATACTCTATTTAAGATTAAACTAAATCCATTGTCATTCAATGATTCGCGTCAAAATCCAGACTTGTCGGCAAGGTTAAAAGGGCATCTCTCTGTCTCTCAAGGGTGCGATAACTTTCAGCGCCGACTGTATCGCCGGATGATATATCCCCCGGGGGTTTTCTCCCCTTGGGTGTTGGGGTGTGTTTCGTTGCCTGGCAACGACACCCTCGAAGTCCGCGCTCTGATTGGCCCCGTCTCGCTTTTCCTGTCTTAGCCTCTCTTCTCACTCCGTCGCCAATCAGGCCCCCTTGCTCATACTACCGTATCCACCCTATACTCTTGCCGATGGAAACCGTCGTCCCCGGGGCAAAGTGCACACACGGGCGCGCGTGCAAAAAAAAAAAAAAAAAAAAAAAAAAAAAAAACCCAAAAGATAAAAAACGCTCTGCTACGCGTCCACACGAACGGAGAACGCGAGGAATTAGAGGTAATTCGGTACAATGGTGCAACATCGATATATGTAACACATGTACGTAGTTGCATACATATGCACGTGACGAAACGTTATAATATTAGTTTTAATAAATAATATCATATAGATTTATCTTTTGTTATCTTCCACATTACGTATCATTATACGAAAAAAAATATAAAACCTCCAAAGCTCACGATTGCACTCGTTTTATCAAACTTGATTCTTTTACGAATAATTTTCCGTAATAATAATAATAATAATAATATATTATTATTATTATTATCATCTGTATAATTTTTCTTTTACTAAATCACAAAAGCTAGAAGCGTATATATTTATATGTATATTTTCGATGCCAGCGAGAAACGTTCTGAATGATAAAATTAAATTCGTAGAATAAATGCCCGAAATCTTATTTGCCATAGATTCGTTCTGTAAATCCGATTACGAATAAACAGCCATTTCATCGCGGCTCTCGATGTCATTGAGAGTCATTTCTATTTTTACGACTTCGTAAATTGTACGAAAGGATTAAAAGCGATTCTACTGGCTTCTCCTTTTCAATGCCTTCTTCGAGTAGCTGGCTTGTTGTCGAAGCTGCGTAGCGCTGCGAGAGGATTAAACCTTCCTATTGATCCCGTTCAATGGATTCATGCCTTTTCACGTGCCAGCATTTGTAATGTTTTGACATTCTTTGCGCTCGTCCCTTCGTATCTTGCTTTCTTCGTCCACGTTAGAAATGTTATATGTCTTTACATATTTAATTTGATAAAATATAATAATAAAATTATTTTCCTTACGTAATTTAGACGAAGTCACACATTTATTTTAAGAATATTATATATCTTATAATTGTATATATGTATAATATATACTCGCAATATATGTTGAAGAATTTTTATAAATATAATAAGTTAATAATTACTATATATAGTTATTTAATATTTGTACTTTTTTAATAGAGAATTCGTGCTGCGACGACGAGGATTCTTTAGATGACAATTTCTACTTAAACTCATCACAATACTTCGACGAAGAATGGTGTGATGAAGTTCTGCACAAAGCCAAGTAAGTGCATCGAATACAGCATTTCGAACGCGTCATGTGTACAAGGATAAATAGTATAATTCATTATTCGTTTACTGTAGAATGCGGAAAGTGCCAAAAATATATTACGGAACGCGAACGCACAAGCAAATCGAGCAAGTAGTGAGAGAATTGAAAAGGACTGTGTACAGGGATAAAAGGTAAAAAAGATTGCGCAAAGTATTGCCTTATAAAGTGTATAATGTATAATGAGTGAGTTTCCAGGATGACTATATTGAGTAGCCGGAAACAAACGTGCATTCAAAATAGCAATAGGGACAAGGATGAATTATGTCATGAGCTACTCGATCCGTTAAAGGTTTCTATATATTATACTCTATGTATTCTCGCATGTAGTTAAAGATTAAATAATTATGTAACGGGGTATATTATTTTTCTTTGCCCGCAGTCTGATAAATGCCGATATTATAATGACCAAAATAAAAGAAGGATGATGTTGTTTAATGGGCTAGAAACGCCTTGGGATATAGAAGATTTGATTTCGTTGGGCCGAAATACCGGGACCTGTCCATACTTTGGCGCGAGATCTTTGATGGACAAGGCTGAAATCATCTTTTGTCCTTACGCCTATATCGTAGCTCCAGATATTCGCGAGAGCGTAAGCATATAGCAAATAATTATCAATCGAATATCTAGAAGTAGAAAATATTCTAGAGACAAATAATTTTAGAACAAAGTGAAATGCTTTCTTTTCATTGTTACAATATATACTTAAATTTCTTTATCTTAAAATAGCACAGATTGCTTTCACTTTTTTCAACACTTTTAAACATGTTACATAATAAACCACATAATTAAAACATGCAGATGCAGATTAATCTGAAAGGCGACATTGTAATCTTCGATGAAGCTCACAATATCGAGAATATTTGTCTAGAGGCTGCCAGTGTAAATCTCAGAAATGATGATCTTATGATCGCTGCCAACGATTGCAAATATTATGATCGCAAATGTCGTGATCGTAATATTTACATCACCATTCAGAACTATCTCACTGATATTGTAAAATTCCTGGAAACTATTCATGTTAAACAGAATGTGAGCATATATATTTATTAAGCGATATACATTGTGTTTATATTAATTTATGTATCGTTATGGATCATAAAATTTTTTACGATAATAAAATTGATAGCTCAGATATTTTTGTAAATGAGTATAATCGATACTTTTATTTATCGTAATACAACATATTTACTTCAGGACAATGAGATGGTTAGTGATTATTGGCTTGGTGCCGAATTTCTGGTGTTGCTCGACATGCATAATATCGGGAATTCGAGATTTCCCGATTTTCACAATGCTAGCAAGATGGCTATTCAGGATTTCAAGGAAATGAAACAAGAGGCTCGTCCTGATAAAATAGTTCAGACTATTTCGCATGATACTAAGAAAATTCTAGAGCATCTCTGTTTTGCTATACAGATGCTAACATCAGATATCTTTGTCAATGATTTTAGAGTATGTGTCAAAGAAAGTATGAAACCTTGTAAGAAGATTGTAAGTCTGTATATATATATATA
>NW_021850653.1:635499-650190 GCF_003651465.1 Formica exsecta
CTATATATATATATATAAGCTGTTTTGTTATTATAATCTATATAACATTATATATCGAATGCTATATAACAATTATTTTCTATAGATACCTAAAGATGTTTGGATTTCGACGAAGAATAAACCATTACGAGAACTGAAACTGTTATGTATGAATCCCGCTATAGTTTTTGCACCTTTAGCCCGCACCGCCCGCTCTGTGATAGTTGCTTCGGGTACTCTTACGCCGATTACGTCATTCCAAAGCGAACTTGGCACGAAATTCCCACATATAGTCAATCCTGATCACATCATATCGAAGGAGCAAGTGTACGTGAGATGTATACCACGTGGGCCGAATGGAAAAACCTTGATAGCTACCTACGAAAATGTAAACTCTTGGAATTTTCAGGTAAAATAAAAATCGTTTCTCTTTTCGCTTGAGCATATTATGTTGAAATTCGATTGTAATGTAACAGGACGAACTCGGTAGTCTGGTTCTTCAAGTGTGTGATACAGTGCCATATGGTGTGCTATGCTTTTTCCCATCTTACCTCGCAATGAACAAGCTACTCGATAGATGGAAGAATAACGACACATTGAGCAAACTAGAGAAATTGAAAGAAATTTTTGTGGAACCGAGAAACCGAGAAAGCAAGGATTTTCCCGCGATGATGAAAGCATATTGCGATGTAATCAAGGAATCGTCGTCAAAATCCTTTCGTGTGGCATCTGGAGCTATCTTTTTCGCAGTTTTCAGGGGAAAAGTGGCGGAAGGAATCGATTTTAGCGATAACGAGGCTCGATGCGTACTAGCGGTAAATAACATTCCTTATTTTATACTGATTTTATTTACATGTCTACACATATATTTACATGCATGCAGCACAAGCGTATAATATACTCTTTATTAGATCGGCATACCGTATAGAAACAAAAACGATGTATCTATGAAGATGGACTATAATAACTCGAATAAGTCCAAAGGTTTTTTGCCTGGTCGAGAATGGTATACTGTAGACGCGCTTAGAGCATTAAACCAGGCACTAGGCCGTTGTATTAGACATAAAAATGATTGGGGTGCTGTGTTACTGGTGGATGAAAGGTATGTATAAGACTAAGTATGTATAAAATTGTGTGGAAATAGAGAAGTTCTTATAAAGATAATTGTGTAGATTCCGGAACCAAAATTTTATTAACTATTTACCAAAATGGATTAAAACAAAAGTAAGTTACTCTACTACAAGAATGTTAATAAATCATCTGTTATCTATATATATTGCATAAATGTATGTTTATATCACAGTGGATATATGATGATGGGAATTACGATCTTCAAACAGAACTTGAAAATTTTGTAGAAATACAAATTGCACGTGAAAGGGGAAAAAAATGCGTCGCAGCTGTATAGAAGATTGACTTTTTTTTTTTAATATATAAAGAAATCCATGTGCTAGAGATTAAAAATACTATTATTAAGAATTATTTTTAACAAATAACAGTACTTTGTATACTCAATGTCCTATTTATATATATATATATTTTTTTTAATGTTACATGTTACTTGTGTCTCTTTTTTCAATCATTCTTAACTGTTTCTTTTTCATTCTCTTTATTTTTGAAAGATTTTTAATCTGAAAATGACAATAAAATGGGAATTATGATATATACATAAAAATGTATGCTTTTGTAAATAATAGTATTTTTACTTACAGGTTGTACTACTTCGCTCTTCTTTCGATTCTCTTCCGCTCTTTTCAAGTTTTCTCTTCTTCGTTGCTTTTTAGACTCCTTTTCTGCCTGTTTTTGTGCCTTGATCTCTCTTGACATTTCCTTAACACGTTTCAAATCTTCTCTTAACTTTTGTTTTTTAGCTAGTGATAATCGAATACCACGTGTTTTAATTATTGAAGAAAACCTGCAAACAAGTACATTATATTACTGTCACTTGTATATTTTTCATGTTTTGTTAAGTAATCTAGTTAATAATAATGCAATTTAGTAGAAATTTAGCAAATTGTATGTGGACGACGCTACAAATTATACTATTTGACAAGAATTTAAGTACGTTAAATTTTTGATTATATATATATATTTTATTTATATAAAATTTTTCAACCAAATTATATATAACTTACTTTGTTTTCTGTTCCTTCCATATCCTACCAGATTTTGGTTTACCCCTCGGAATACATAATTTCTCACGTTTCTCGATACTGGATGAAGATTCTGATACATCTTTAGTATGCACAGGCGCTTCATTTCCGTTTAATATATCTTCTATATGCGTTATTTTTTCTCCACTCTCCATCATTCGAAAATAGCAAATTGTATGTGGACGACGCTACAAATTATACTATTTGACAAGAATTTAAGTACGTTAAATGTTTGATTATATATATATATATTTTATTTATATAAAATTTTTCAACCAAATTATATATAACTTACTTTGTTTTCTGTTCCTTCCATATCCTACCAGATTTTGGTTTACCCCTCGGAATACATAATTTCTCACGTTTCTCGATACTGGATGAAGATTCTGATACATCTTTAGTATGCACAGGCGCTTCATTTCCGTTTAATATATCTTCTATATGCGTTATTTTTTCTCCACTCTCCATCATTCGAAAATGCTAATAAAACGTGCAGCCAAAATATGTCTTCTTTGTATAAATAACTTTCATAGGTTATTTCGTCACATGGCTTGCGGCTTGTGGCATCAGTGTTGTGAGACGGGCCGGGTTTTCTCGCGCATGCGCGGCGATAATTATTGAAGAAAACCTGCAAACAAGTACATTATATTACTGTCACTTGTATATTTTTCATGTTTTGTTAAGTAATCTAGTTAATAATAATGCAATTTAGTAGAAATTTAGCAAATTGTATGTGGACGACGCTACAAATTATACTATTTGACAAGAATTTAAGTACGTTAAATTTTTGATTATATATATATATTTTATTTATATAAAATTAAACCCGGCCCATCTCACAACACTGTGTGGCATATCTGAGCCAGAAAAGCGGAGAATAATCGAAGTAGAATCGAGATTGCCGTTGGTAGACTGCATTACCGAAGTAAAGTAAGATTTATTGGTGAGATAAGGAACGGAATATTTGGTTAATTATTGATTGAAAAAGAACTTTTTTTGTTTTTTATTCTATAATTTGTAGTTTTTAACTTGTATCTTGACATATAAATTACGAGTATAGCTTTATATATACGTATCGACGGATGTAAATTCTAGCTTTTATTATCAGATGGTATACTGACGTATAAGTTTCATTCACAATTGTGTATTGTATACGTATACTATAGAGGGCTGTGCGTACTCATGTCGTACTCGTACCTCGTACCTCGTACATTCATGATTCACGCCGATTTCAAGCATGCTACATTGATTATGAATGCATGTATAGCGTATTCTGCAGATAAACACATATCTTTCTTAAAAGTTAAAATTATCGGAATCTAACAGTTGTAAAATTAAATACATGCGTGTTGAGCTCTAATAATGGAATCTCTACAAGAAATTTCTCAATATTTATGTCTTGATGCACGATTGGATTTGAAAGCTATTGCATTGAAATACATACTCGGTATGTATTCGTATATTTTAATTGCATATATAAATATTTTATGTTTAAAACACATGTATTTTATATAATATTTTTTGGTTTACTTATATAAAAGGAATAATCACTCATCACTTAAATATAATATATAGGTGTCACAGCAACTGCCGATGGTCGAGAACTCCTGTTGAAGCTACCAGAAATATTGAAACAGCTTGCTATTCTTCTGCAAGATTCTTCCACTCCTATCAGAAAGGATGCTGCATTGACATTGGTAAATATTACCGGAGATGAATCAGGAACCAATGCGATGCTGATTATTTCAGAGTCAAATTCAATAAAGGAACAAAAATATAGCCTTAATTTAATAGAAATTTGTATAAGGTAAATGTAATTATATAGTTGCTGTTTATTATCTCTGTGTATATATATATATATAATAATAAGCTATCAGGTCCAGCGTAGCAAAAAATATTCAACTTGATGTTTTTATCGCATATAAATAATCATAGATCTTTGAAATTGGAATAAAAGCACATAAATAGTTTCTATTTCCTGTAACTTATATACTAAGAATGAAACAGGTACGAGTAAGTAGTTGCATATCTTATAATATTTGAAAATTGAAACAAGACTAATAGAATCACGATACTTTCATGACTGATTCTTTTTCGATGATAATACGAATGGCAAGCTGTACGAGACGCGTGTATATTATAATATCAAATATTTTAAATATTCGAGATTCTTTTTCGTGGAAATAATTTGTGAAAGCTTTCGTCAAGGTAAGTAGCCCAATCCAGCTTCGAGACTGATCGAACTTCTTATACTCGACGCGTTACTAGTCCTTCTCGAGTTTCGATTATTTTCTCCTGCACCAAAGACCGCGGCGATTTCTGCGCTTTTCTTGATGGAGAGTGCTTCGTGATGCGCTCCGGGTCTCCCGTTACCGCGAGAAGAATACTTTTTATCTCGTTCCGTGCCGCCGACGTAAACCAAACGGCCCTGGGTATCCCTAGCGCTAACGACGAGAACTTTCTCGCTGCCGGACGACTGCTGAGATTTTCTCCCTGGGCTGAAGAGATCGTAATCTAAGGCCAAATTATCCGAACTACCGCAAATCGGCGATGATCGGGTCTGAAGTGAGATTCGTGCAAATAGATTTTAATACGACTGCAAAATTGTGAGATAAGATCAACAATTCATGTAAGATCCTTTAGCTACCTTGAGAAAATCGGTGTTGCGCGATGAGCTATGACTGCTGGTCATTCTCGAGCTTCTGATCCTCTCGGGACTATCTCCTCTGCTGAGAGTGCTCTCCGACGGCACGATACCTTTCTGTCTAAGTTGCTCCAGTATGGTCGACTGTATCGGCTTCCTCGCACAGTAACACTTATTGCTCTCGGAACAACTGTCAGTATCGCAAGCGCAAACCACCGTGTTACCAGGCACCGACGTAGCTGGTATACGTCTAGACAACGAGCAATAACACTTGTCCGCCGATACGCACGTGCATGACTCGGAGTCGTAGCTACACTCGCTGCAGCTTACATAGCCGCTGCTGCTTCTGTTTGCGGTGGCACCCATGTTACGATTCAATCGTCTACCTATGTAATTTTATAATTATTACGTCAACCATACATATTAATATGAGCTATGTGTATTGGTTTAAACAATTTGTTATATTTTTATTATGCTTTTATATTTTTTATTTTGTTTTGTATTTTTAAGACATCGGAAAAGAAAATCATGCTGAAATTATTTGTAGACTCGGATAAGATCGACTTTAATTTTTAATTACAATATTTCTACATACATGTATCGCTGTCCTCCGAAGTAGTGTGACACGCGCCGTTCTTGGTTGCCTTCCACGAGGATTTTCTCCTACCGAGTCTACTCGCTAGTACTCGATTTCGATGATTGTTTCTGACGTCGCACGACGAACTACTGCCGAAGCTGTCGTTCAATCTCCTCGCCGGAAATATCACAGAAGTGAATTCCGTGGGACCGCCTTTCAATCTCGAGACCGATCTCTTGATGGCTTTGCCCAATAAACAAGATCGACGATTCGATCTTCGTCTCTGCGGTCTCCGACGTCTTCTCATGATGCTGGCGGATCTCTGGTATAGTTCGTCTTGCGTTAAGGTTGCCGCCAATTTCAGTAAAAATTCCTTGTAGAGCGGTTTCAAATCGTTGAATGACATACCTTCCGGATCTGAAAGAAAATCACAAAGATACATAATTTTGTTCTTAAAAATTGCATTATCATTTCATACAGATTATTATCTTCGATTACCTATAATAGCCGCCAAGATATCATCCACACTGGTCAAACCCTCCTGATTTCTAAACTCGTCAAACAGTTCTGTGAATCCTAAGGGAGTGCCACCTTTGATGTTGTTAGATCTTCGAGTACTTCCGGAAGTCAAGAAACTCCCTCTTCTGGGTAACTCGACTCTCGTCATTAGATCGCCTCGGTCCACGTCTATGTCGCTCTGCGATCTCTTTAACGCGTTCTCTTGCAAGAGTTTGTTCTCTGAATGACTGACGGGCGGTTCGCTGCCCGCTCTGCTTCTTCTTCTCCGAGGGCGACTATACTCTGGTATGCTCAGCGAATAAACGGGATCCGATTGCTCCTTCCTCAACGGTTTGTCCATAGTGACGACTCTGTTGAGCCTTTTGCCGGAATACATCCTCTCTGGATCTCGCGAGCGTCTTTGCTGTTTTGTCGTGCTATCCGAACGTTCCTGACGCGACTGACAGCGCTCGCTATTTTTCAAGTTCTTCGCAAAGAAAATGTCTTCCTGAGAACTTTTCATCTTATTATTCCTGTTATTATTTTTGCTGACGTAAATCTCCTCCTTTTCGAGACTATAGATCTTATCATCGTCTTCGATGCGCGGACTGTAAGTACTTTCTTTCTTTCCACCGGTTTGCTTGTAACTAGAATTTGTCTCATTTCTTCCGGTCTTATCGACCTTATCATACATCAAAATACTATCGGCTCTGGAAGAGTACGATTGCCGTTCGCAATTATCAGCGTTCCCTCGATTCAAATTGTACGATCCATAATTTGTTTCATAAATGTCTTTCAAATCCGCCTGCTCCTTCTTCGGATTGTTCTGTTTGTACAGTTTCTCGTACTTGTTGGATTGCTTTTCGTAGATTCTATTCGTGTCATTAATGTTGTAAATTTCATCAGGCTTTTCAGATTCTATTTCGATTCTCAAGGAATTTTGATCCTTAGTGGAAAACGTCTTGTTCTTCGAATTTTGTAATTCCTCGTTTCTGGACAATATAATGTCTCGATTGCTCTGTCCGAATTTGCTTTTTTCGTTCTTAACATCTCGTCTTTTTCCACGCGCCTCAAGAATGTCTTCCGCCTTTACGTCGGAATTTTTTTTTTTTCTACGCGGCATCTTCTGTAAACTAGATTTTGTGCCTTCGTCCTCAGTAACGGAGCTACTCATAGAACTCTTTTTGGTTCTGGGTGGTCTCACAGGATGAGGCGCAGTCGGTCTTGGTGGCGGAGGCAGCAAACAATTAATCCTGCTGCTGAGGCTGGGTTCTCGGACGCTGGAAGCAACGGAGGCCAGACTGATGCAACCGACACCGTTCGTGTGACGTGGTCGTCGGCGATTCGCGTCCAGATCGGCGAGAAGAGCGCGATACAACGTGGCCGCAGCCGCCACAGCATCTTCCTCGGTTTCGCAGGCGAATCCGTGACATTCCAGGAGTCTGGCAGCCCCAGGTCGTCGCATCACCACGGCGAAGATCGGAGGATATAATTCTGTTTCGTTTCTTAAACCGCGCATTGTTCTAAAATTGAAATTAAAATTAAGATCATAGAATTATGTTTTCAATTTTATACTCGGATATATGCGCGTTTTCTAAATTAATATAATAATAATAAATTTTACTTTGTCCCAAGAAAATTAATCATATCAAAATATATAGCGTTGCTGTGAGACCTGTAGAGATCAGCGTGTTTATTTTCCAATGTTTGGGTGTGTCTTTGATCCTGATCGCCAACTAAAGGTAAGAAGGCGTGATGCACGTCGCCCGATGGTATTCTCTTGCATCTCAGCTTCAGAGCACTCCATACCGCTATCCTGCGAAAAGGATTATTCTTCTCACAGACGTCGCTCGTGCGGAATGTTAGTCCACGTCTGGAGATTTCCAACTCGGCCCTGACACACCCTTCTATACGTTCCAATAGCTGACGAAGAGGTTCCTGAAGACCCCGTACACTCGCCACGCGTCCACCGACCGGAGCAGCTCCCATATATTTTACCTACATAAGAAAGGTACACAATATTTTAATTATATAAATATAGGAAATAGATGTTAGTAAAGAAGAAGAAGTAGGGAGAGAAAGCAAATAACTTCAAGTATTAAATGTACATTTAGATTCGTTTTGTCGGATTAGAAAACGTATCATTTCAGTAGCATGAAGCGATCAATGAGAATGACAATGTACATACAATGAAGCTTCATGCAGCACATAAGATTTTATGTATTGCAAACAACATTTTGAAACACTGACGTATGCATATAAAAATAGCGCTTGATAAAAAGTGCGTTTCTCGTGCGTGTGCCGCGCTGAAACCGGTGCAAACCTGTTTTGCACGATGGGCAATATTAAAGATAAACAGGCGGGATCATTATATAGGAATTTTATTGCGCATGTCGAATGCGATGAAGTTCTAAAACTAGTCTCCCGAAACGAGGAATTTTGCTGTGTGGCCGTTTTATTCGCTACCGCTTTAATACGGAATGTATCGAATAAAATTCGAATTTCGCCTGGGATTCTGTTCCTTCGAGATGAGAAAAAAATAACGGTTCTTTATCATAATTATCTGTGAAATTTAATTTTCCGAATTATGTATGCAAAGAAGTATGCGAGTTCGCAACCATTAAAAAGACAGGATAAAATCAATGTTCGATGTAAGAGATAATAAACAACTGCCAGATCATCATGATCGACAATTGCCACGCCTAAGAATAGAGGAATTCTTTCGCCAAATGATGTAACCCTATCAATCGATCAGCAGCTTCTTTCGTGAGTTTCAATCAAAGTGCGGGAAGCGAGGCGAAACATTGCGGCGCGGGGCTCAAAACCCATAAAACAGGGTACCATATCGGCAAAAGAATCCGTATACCGGCATAACAACTGAAGGAGAATTTTTCAGCGCTCCGAATAGTTTATGGAAGTCTGTCACGCTTCGCGGATCGTGAGCGGAATGAAAGTGACGATTAAAAATTCCAGATCGACGCCCTGAGGAAAGTCGAAGGCCTTATCGCGATACTTTTTTTCCAATCGGGACGCGTCTACGACCAATGGCGGTTATGATTGAGCAATGTGTGCGCGGTATGCATACCAAATATAGAACAGATCATCGATAATTTATACATATTGAAATGCAGATAACATTTTACTTGGGAAACGCATTAATTAAATATGAGTATTTTAATGATTGATACAGTCATCTGTTGTAACATTCTGCTATGTAATTTACTATACGAATCCATTGCAAAATTCGTATTACGATTTCAGAATTATAAGACTCCCTTCTTTGTGTATTGCTATTCATTCAAAACATTTTCTTCGTCTACTAGGAATGCCTTAATATCTTGTATTGCAATGCATTACAATCTCATTTGTATAAAACGGTATTATATTATAGCTTAATATATGAACTAATTAACATGACAGAAAGTTTAACGTTTGTTGTTCAAGACCGATTAAACACCAAAGGATTTGATTTAATCTCAACTTAAATATTACAAAAATAATTTGCTTTCTCTCTTCTCTATACTCCGTTCTTTGAAAGATCACCGCGCGATTCTTTCCTTTCTAACAAGCAATCAGCTCGCGAGTAATTATACGTCGATCTCAATTTTATTTCTGACACGGAATCACCATGAGCATCATCAGGGTGATTTACGCGAGATTTTACGAAGCGGAAAATACTTTTTTTCACAAAGCTTTTCACCGATCTCAGATCCCATTTTCGATGAAAAATGAGTCGATTAAAAATTACTTAGTTTTCTGAGACGAAATAAGAAATATAAATAAATTAATTGAAGAACGAATTTAATTATTCGGTTTAATTATGATTACGATAAAAGATATATGTATATATATATATATATATATATGTTAGATAATATTTCTGATTGAAACGATTCCCATTTCTACAGCCATTTCCCATCCACCAAGTTTGACATTGTTGTTGGATGTAAAGTAAACGCAACGCGAACTGACCGCTGTGTGGATATATCCGCGCATATGGCAATATTTTAATATATCCGCCAATTTCATGCCGATTTGCATGATTCCTTGTGTATTCATTCGTTCGCCTCGCTCATGTATATAACTATGTAATGTGTAACCCTATCAATCGATCAGCAGCTTCTTTCGTGAGTTTCAATCAAAGTGCGGGAAGCGAGTCGAAACATTGCGGCGCGGGGCTCAAAACCCATAAAACAGGGTACCGTATCGGCAAAAGAATCCGTATACCGGCGTAACAACTGAAGGAGAATTTTTCAGCGCTCCGAATAGTTTATGGAAGTCTGTCACGCTTCGCGGATCGTGAGCGGAATGAAAGTGACGATTAAAAATTCCAGATCGACGCCCTGGGATACGAAATATTTTTTTTGCACGTAACGATTGCCACGTTTTATGCTCCTTGCATTAATTTCTCGTTAAGTCTTGACGTTCTCTTCCACGGCATTTTGCGGTCGCTTTAATTTTGACACTAAAATAGACGATTAAGTACTCTTAAGGGTCACGTTCGTTGGCGAAGTAGGTAAGTCTTTCGTTGCGGTACCCGGTGTCGGCCATGCTGATTTCCAAGATTTTTTAAACGAGAGAAAGAAAAAGAGAAAGAGAAAGAGAAAGATACGTCGAGATGCACAATAGAATTAACATAAGTGAAAATGCAAGCGCGCGTATTCGTCCGTTATATGGCAATTACGGTTTCTGGCCTCCGAACAGAAGTCTCTTCCGAGACGGCGGAGATTTGAACAAAAGTAGCGTGCGGTGCGTCTTTCGCGAGAATGTGCTCTACGTGCGTAATTATTCGTGTCATTACCGGCAGGATAGCGGCGGCGCATTCACCGGGCGTTCCACTTTCAGCCTCCACCGAGGCGAACATTGCCTCGATGCGCGCCTGGACAGCGCTGTTTACCCTTTTCTGCTCTTCAGCGCTCGAGTCGTCGGGGTTGGTCGGGATGACGACCGACAATCCGGCGTACCAGCCGCTCAATGTAGAACTGCAGATCGATCTGAAGTGATCGAGGAATCGTTAATGGAAAAGAGAGTGCAAGATCGATATTGATCTGGATGTTTATGTATCTAAAGGATTGAATTAACGACTAGAATAGTTTGATAAATTCACCTGGAATCTTCGAACAGTGCGTCGATCTGCGCCTTGCTTCTGAGGGAGCATTCCGATGGCGGCCCACCCAATCGAAACCCATCCTCGTAACAGGATATTCCTAAGGTCGACATGATTTATCCGGATGTTGCACAACCCAATGTACTTGCAGATTCCTTTGTTTGTCGTATTGTCTGTTGATGTCATTCGTTCTGAAAAGGAAAATCATTCATCACAATGAAATATTTTCAAGTACGAAAGAATTATTACAGCTGATGATATAATTGGCGCTATTTCTTCCTCGACTGTAAAAAACTCGGACAGGATGATTATTTTGATATCCTCCTGCTCTCGCAGAAAATGACAATTTTGCAGGAGAGTCATTCAAGGTTTCCGGAATGACTCAAATACGATGGTGATGATATTAGAGGAAAAGTTCTTAAAATTGATCGGACAATATAGGATCACAGTCGGTTTTTAACTGATTTTCTGAGTAGTACTTGCTATTAACGTCGCGATGCGTCAAATCTATGCGAACGTTATGCGGTGCGTGAATAATTAAAATAGGGACCGGGTTAGTCTGTTACTTTTACATACGCTGGTATTTTTACATGGGAACGGTAAAAGTGACGGAGATCGGACAAAAGAAAAATGCAAAGAACAATGAGCTCGTCGATGCGTGGCAGATAAAACGATTGATTAAGACAGCGATAATTTAGACCTTGATGTCGCGATATTATGCGAACGCGAGGCTGGCGTATCGGTCGATGCACTAAGCGATGAAAGTTTTCTTTCTACTCGGAAAATCAGGATTTGACGTTTGCACATGTAAATGTAAATCAAGCTAATTAGATAATGTTAAGGTCATTACCCCGCGAGCTAGAAATCGCTAAAGCCGCAGCAGAAACTGTAATTCACGGGAATATATAGAAAAATTGCGTGCACGTCTATGTTGCTTCGGATTTCACCGGCATTCCGTGAAACTGCACGCATTTCTTCATTAAGGCCGTACGCGCGCTGCCTTTTTAACAACGTTCTTGGAGAAAACAGCTTCGTCATTCGCATACGATGTTAGTTTCGACGAATTCGCGTGATATATTCGCAGTTTTTATAACGACGTTCTTTCAATTAGGAAGAAGACATTATGCAATTTATATTTAAATTGTATTAAATAATTCAAATTTTACATAAGAAAGTCATATACATCAGAGGAAAAACTTTACACTAAAAGCGGTGTACTTTTGCAGTGAAAAGTTAAAACCAATTTCGCATACGCGTCTGATATAAACTAGCTGTCGTGCTTCAGATTATCTATGCGACTACTCACAGACAGTTAGACTATACAGTTATGGACCAGGTGTATCATGGGCAACAGATCGACGGATTCCGAAAGGTGTCAATGTCGGCTCAGATCCAACATTACGCATGCAATCTGAAATAACTGTCAATGCGTGCTTCCCCCTCTCTCCTCCACCCCTCCCCCCACGCGAAATTAAGCGCGTGTTGACCTCGCGTATGCTGTTCGCGATCGTTACATGGTGAAATTGATTGCCAAACAGCGGCTATAATTAGGATTCGTTACGATCGATCGAGGCAACGGCATCGAGGGGAATATGTCGTAAAAGAACGAAGGCAGCGTCGCGATAATCATCGGTAATTATGAGGGTCGACTCGGAGAGTACAGTGTATGCATTGGTTTAATTAAAACGGAAATTTTCTCTCCGCGCGTTCTCATCTCATCGTAAGTAGCTCTCTTGGCGCTTAATTTTTGTTTTATATAGTTTGTATGATTTGTAACACATTGTTTCTCATTCATTATGAGGCTGCACTCGAGGAGACTGCCTCCTTGCTCATCGCATGAAGCCGGCCCTGAATAATCACCGACGAGCTTCTTGACGCCAGTGACCCAATTTCGGACTGCACGCTACCGTAATCACCATAGCAGCACGAATCTAGACTCGATCGACGATTATTAGTGACTTGTGATTGTGCGGCTATAAAAATGACTTTTGAAAAATTAAGGTTTACTTAATCGTCGTGTAAGAATGCGAGATTTGTAAACGGAGATGTTGAGAGAATTCCAGTTGTGGACACAACGGGAAACAAAACAACCATAAGTGCGCTTGATCGCATCCATCGACGAGACAAGTGCGTTTATCCGTTCCTCTCGAGAGCAGCTCCTCGTTTTCATAACTGTCGAGCTGTCCACGATGTGTTTAAGGCAACGGTATTAAGGTCGGCGAACACAGATTACGGCATCACGTGTCGATGCATCGTAGAAGAGAGCTAGTCGATCGACTTTGAGCGTCGTTCAACTTACAATTACCGAGTTCACGGCTCGTTTCCCGCCTGCATCTGCTTTAATGGATATCGAACCGGCCGATAATCACATGCGCGAGATACATTTCTCGGAGCGCGTCATTTAAGTATCGATTAAGTCGATAGTTCCGATTTTCTTAGCGGCTTTAAAAATTGATATATTGATTTTAGAAACTTATTAATTATCGAGAGATTTCATTTTGTACATTCATTTAAGATATACACACATATAAGATCTGTTTATGTTAATAAGATGTAAGCAATCAAGTGCAAAATAAAATTTCCATAATTTTTGTGCAGAGCAATTTCTATAATTTTCTTCTGTCGCGCATAATATATATCTTCATTTGTTGTCAAATTAGAATGTGTATGGAATAGACGAGCCCGCAAAACTCTATTATCATATATCATAATTCGAAATAAGAGATATTTATCTTTCTCGTTACGATAAGCTTTATGTTTATTACGTCACAACACCGATAAGACTAAACTTGCGAAATATACCTGTTTGCTTCTGATCAATCGCTTTGTGTGCTCCAAAATTAAATATAACTATCCGATTTCGACACAATCACCACTCTGACACGAGACGATCTTAATCGTTCGATAAATTCGCGCTGTCATATCACAGTCAAGTACTCGGAGAAATCTATCACGATAATTGATCGAACCGGGATCATTTGCGAGAGCACGCTGCACCGCAACGAGCTTCACACGCGACGATCGTTTGCCAATTCATCCGTCCTCGTCTCTACGATCTTCGACGAGGATCTTCCTCTTCACGACCACACTCTGGGTCGTTCGGGAAACATCGGTTACTCTCTCGTTGGCCGTCCGGAAATGATGTTCTAATGATATCGCGCTGATAAAGTGAATACACCCACAATATCCGGCGCTTCTATCGGATAAGAGCTTTACTTCTTCGCTATCGTATCCGTCGTTTATTTAAAGAGATATCGTGGTGTGAATTTTTTGCCTGTTATTTAAGACACGTATCGGATTCATACAAGTCTCTGCATTTTGAAATCGAGCAATAAGTGAGGATGTTATATGAAATCTCATTGAAAAGATACTTTTCTCTTCGTTAATTGATATTTTCTGTGCAGTTTCGTGAAAAATTCTAACATTCAAATTGTTCTGATCGAGTTTTTATTTTAAAAAAGCAAAACTATGTAGTCATGAAAAATATCTTTAGGCATAAATTTTACTGAATTTTTGCCGTTTTTAATCTACATTTATGAAAAGAGATACAGACATATTACATTTCTAAATTTCCTCATACATACTTTTTTGTTTTACTCTAATTGTAAGTCGATTAAAAATTGACAAATTGATGTATCACATATTCCGACTGACCGATATTGCAACTGGTTCCGAGGTGGATTACCGAAGTCAAGAAGACCGGTAAGAGGATTGGTACTGAGAACGGAAGAGC
>NW_021850653.1:650322-683063 GCF_003651465.1 Formica exsecta
TAACTTAATGCCATCTATGAAAATCGGGCACGAACTTATGCTATATATATATATATATATATATAGAGAGAGAGAGAGAGAGAGAGAGAGAGAAAGAAAGAGAATGAGAGAAGAGCAGAGAGATGCAATCGAATCGATGAGAGCGATCGGGTGGACCGTATGGCGTCGTCTCGATCCACCGATTACCACCGGCATTGGCAAGCCAGTATTCGCTATATGCGGTAACGTCGTAACCGGTAACGGTACCGCACTTCTTCGATGGCGTTCGCCGGGCGGCCCCGCATCAACGTGAGATGTACTGTTATTCCAACTATGCAGAGGCTGTATGTATTCCCTCTTTGTCTAATTCTTCCACGGCTGCCTCTTCGCTCCTATGTTCGTCTCCTTTCCTCTTTACCTCCTTCGAGGCACCTAGCTCGCGATATTCTATTTGCATCTCTCTGTCGAGATGATATTTTTTTCTGATCAAAAGATTGGAATTTTTGTCCCATGAGAATAAATAATGAAAGTAATGACAATTTAGTAAATTGTTTTTGAGCTTCTTTGCTTAGTAAAATTTACCGTTTTTTCTACGTAATTTGATTGACATTATTTTCAAAATTAATGAATCATGTTTATATAACGGTATTAAATATGCTGAATGAATGTTAAATAACTACACGATTATAGCAAGATCATCGGTAACAATAAATCTTTGCGAACGCGCGTATAAAAATTATTAGAATTGTTTATCTAGAATAGGGCCTTACACCTCGCTACAACTAATTTCTGTGGCAATTTACTTTCGTTCGTGTATTGTTAGTCGTTGCAGCAGCGCCCGTAGACGAGTACATTGCCATTAATTTATGGCTAATGGTGAGAAAGTCGAGCTTTAGAGATACTGTCTGTGCGCTTAAGCTGTGCATTATCTTCGTTTTACCCGTATTACAAAATTATAGGCTGTTGCTAAATCGCTCGCGCACATTGACGGTCGTAGCGCTTTTTTAAGCAAAAAGATACATTTTTCTGCATTAAATATGTTCACCGTATCGGTTAAATTATTATAACATATATTTTTTTATTATATGTTACAATATTATAATATAAATTACATTTATATGTAAAAATGTTGCAAAGATTCTGCCTAGTAGGTTAATTGTATGAATATTATAAAACATGGAAAAACAATTATAATTAACTGTTTACATTAGATTACAGAGAAACGGAAAGACGCGACATATCCTTCAACCAGAAAATTTGCAAAATGAGCCATACGATGTTTCCGTCAAGATCGATTGAGATCCGTTATAGATAGAACTAGCATAATAACTATCGGTTTTATGCATCGCACACGATTACGGTCTTCTCGTAGGTATCGTTCAGTCAACAGCAGGTGGCATATGCTTCATAGCCGTACAATATTTTGCCTTAGCGGTAAGCCAATCTCTCATGAAGGCAATCTCGCATCTGTTGTTCATCTTTTGAAAATCACTGCGAGCACTGTACTTGAATCAAATAACTCTGTCGCGATTAGAGTAGTGCAATTTTACACCACTATTTTCATAGGGTCTAGTTTATCAAATCGATTGTTAATTTTTGTTCAATATTTGTCTCTGCAAACTGCATTTTATTTCTTACCATACCTATGCATATATTGCAAAATGGCATGTCGAATCGGTTAAGTATTTATTAGAAGCATTGGTTTCTAAAAAAAATATAGGCTACAATAATAATTTGAAGGAGAAGATATTAATAGTCTGACATTTTTATAATTAATATAAATTGATTTTTGCTCACACGCAGTAAAGAAAATATTATTAATTATTAAATTACTCTTGTAATTGTCGAATATGTCAACTGTACCATAAACTAATACTATTTATCTTTTATGCCAACAATTAAATCTTAAGCACTGTGTGTAAATCTGCTGGATGTCTTGGCGGTGACTCGGACTGCATAGGGCATTTAAAACCGTTTGAAAGGATTCATCCTAAGTGGAAGTATTGGCGGCTATCAATTTGTCACGCAGGCAGGTTTCGCAGCTGTTACCTCGCGCGTCTCTCCCTAGGCGCCGAGTTCCGCGTTTAAATGCCGCTTCTCCGTTAGCTAATTTTGAAACCACTTATAGCTCATAATCGCGTGTTACTTCTTCGCGTAAAGCATCGATACTGCATTCAAGCATCTACATTTGAAATAGAAAGTATTTGAAGCATTAAAAATAGAAAGTATTTTTGTGCGCTATCGAAAATCAAAAATAAAGATGTACATCTTTTGAAGCCTCAAATTATGAAGCATTGTTTTAAAAGATAGGTATTTTTAATGAATATATAAATTGTAGCGTTTTATATATTTCAAGATTAAAAGAGTATAGGATATAATATTTTTATTTTTTATCTCTCATGATATTTTTATTTTTTATCTCCCGACAATAAATATTAATAATCGCAACTGGCCACGAGCAAGCGCGCACATCACTCATTAAAGTCACCAAATATGCTGTTTCCAAGCGATGTAACCGTCGACATCTATCGGTGAGTGTAACAAAGTATATATATACATATATATCTCGTTTCTCCTTCTCGTGTAATACTTTTATCTCGTAAATTACCTCGTATCGGGTTTTTTAGGGCAGGGCCACACCAGACATTATTTCGGCCACGGCGCGGACCGCGTATTAATTTTCGCCGTACCATTACAAGTATACAAGATGACCGATGGTCCTCTGTATGCATCTCTCGTGCTCGTTAACCACGCGTATTCTCGACTTCCTTTTATATGCACTTGCTCCGAATCTCTCTCCTCCCCTCGTGTCTCTCCCGCCGATGTACCTTCGCAACCTTATTCGCGCGTTGCGGTTACTCCAGATTCGTGGCCACAGCCGCCGCGGTATGTTCGATGCAATTACACAGTCTGCTTCCTTCGAAAAGGAATGTTCGATGGACCCATTGTCACCAAGCAACGAGAGATGACGAAATGCAAATTTGCGAAGATAATTATTGAATAGCAAAAGAAACGTATAAATTAAGTAAATTTATATAAAACAACAAGATTGCATGTCTCTTTTTGTTAATCAGAAAATCTGCGGAGTTATCCATCATTTTTTGTTGTTGTTAAGAATACGTTTCTTTGTGTTAATATTTTGCGCAATATTTAAGAATGACAGAAATAAAGATATAAATAGTATTATTACGCGACTAGGTATAGGTAACGATGGTAGAAATTAATTGCATCGATGTTGTAATTGCCGTGCATAGGTGAGTACATATTACGCCGGCCATTGCGCGCTAAACGATCGTCCGTTATATTGGCACCTGCACCGTTACGAATTAATTTTGTACGAGATATTAGTCTCTCTAATAATTGGTCGGCGATCCGGGGGATTGTATGAGCATGCAATGGATTATTAAAAACCAATTTCGTCTTTGACCCGATTTCTTTACGTTCGTACGCTCGTATGATCGTACGCGACTAACTGTAAATTATAGAACTACCTTCTAACTGTAATTCGAGCTTTTAGTTCGAGCTCGCTAGGTTATCGCAGGAATTTAAGAATGTTAAGGTCATATACTATTACCAACTAAACAATGATTTGTGAAGGCCATCGAGTGCAATATTAAATGGTCAATAATAAAATTCAAAGCGATATACCGGTAATGAAATTCTGCAGCTGAAACAAAATATCGCCTTTATTATCGTATTATTATGCTTTTTCTCCTATAAAATTCGCGCGAAAACTTTGAATATATTATTTATTTCTGCCGAAATAAAGAAAAGGTGTAATACGATCATAAGATTTCAGGGATCGCTGATTTTATTAATTTATATAATTTTATGCTCTATTTTTTTTGTATGTTGATCGAGTTGAATCACAGATTCAAATGAGGGATGATTGACACGGATGTGGAATTGCGAGTGGAATTGATGTAAAATATTCAGCGATTAATCGACGGATTTATTTTTTTCAGTTAATGATATTTATTTGTGTTGCGATAAAACGCGTGTACAATATATTCACATGCGTATTTTTTTGCTTATGACATTAATCTAAGTGTACGCGTACACAAACGCGGCGGAATTAGCCCGCGGCGCACTTTCGTCGCGAAGGAAAAGCGCGGCTTACGCAACGTCATGTATTTTCGCATTTTCTCCAGCGGAGGAGATAATGCATCCTCATTCTTTGCCATTCGCCGTGTCCCGCGTGTGCATACCGTACGCAGTTATAAACATAATGAGTCTTCTTTCGCATTCTCGATGGCACATTCCTATCAGTGCTCGTCTCAGACGCGAGGGTTAATAAAATTAATGTGACAGGCGTCTTATGATCCCGCGGCGCAATCGTCTTTAAATAGACTGTTGGTTTCTGTGTGTACTCATAATCACGCACACACACATTTCATATATACTACATACACATCAATATCAATCGTCGAGTGAAATGACAATCTTTACTTCACTGCACGAAGCAACTATGCAATTTTTCATTTCACTGTGAAAAGCTGCAAGGTCGTGGAGTAGTACGCCGACATCCGGATGCCATTAGCATTCTTTCAAATGCGTTTCGTCCCCCTTAACTTAGCATCGTTCTTCCGGCAGTTGTACTCGGCCAACAACCGGCGGAAGGGCGATAAGAAGCAAAGAGAAGAACGATGCACTATTCCTCGGACATGCTCGTGTACCGCTACGTGTGTCCTCTCTTACGCGATCGACTGGTAATGCGGCTTGTCACGCGCGTATTATTTTAAAACCTAGACACACAATGAAGTAGAATACGCATTATGGACAATAATGCAACAAAAAGAGATTAAAGTAATGAGAATGAAAAAAAATAAATCCATTATTTTCAGTCTGTCGACTGTGCGTGTTTTTTGCCAAAATATATCATTTTTTAAATGTGTTATACTTATATGTTCTCCTCATTGTAAGCCATTCGTTTACCAAACGATAGATACAAAATAAATTTTAATATATTGTCACACACGGTTAGTACGTTATTACATCGGCATCCGGTACATTAGTTCGACTTGATAATTTGGCATACGAGCGCATCTAGAATCGACTTTATGGAAGACGGTTGATGATGATTGTCCGAATATACGGAGCGATAAATCGACACAGATAACTTTACGGTTACGTTATCTGAGGCTATAACTGTATCTACGATAATATTGGTAGTATTTATACTATTTATAGCGCCTTATATATATATATATATATATATATATATATATATATATATATATATATATATTAAAAGATATAATTTAAAAATATAAATATATATATATATTAATATTACAAGTTATAATTACAAATTATAAATTGTTTCTTACAAGAGGTTTATTATTATTCTATATATATAAGTACAATGGCTATATTCCGGCGAGGAAACGCTAGAATACACGAATAATGATATATTCCCAGCTTGGAAGTTTATTTGGAAATGTCAAACTTTTTCTCCTATCAAGAATGAAGGAAAATTGTAAAATCCCAAAATAGCACATGTTTCTAAAAAACATTGCATTATCTTTTGGACGTCTTTATGTTTTTTGGCCTTTTTGTCAGGATCTTTTTAGTACTTTTTTTCCATTAAAAATTTCAGTAATTACTATTACATTACCTATCGATGCAACATTTGAAAATATCTTTCACTTTTAATCTTATTATTTTCCATTCTAACAAGACAAAACTTCTTGTCTCATGTGACGAATCTATTTTAAGCTTCTTTCACCGACGCATTTCTTTTTCCTTTTTTTTTTAAATATGTTACAGTCTAATAATTCAGTAGTTTTTCTCATATACACAAAACATCCAGAGCGCAGACTTTCTTGGAGAATGTTGCCTAAGCTTTTAAATCCGACTTTCGACTCGTTCGGAAATAATCAAATGATTAAAAAGCATTTTTATCGTAGGAAAGAGCGCGCTCCATTTGAGCCACCAATCAAGGTGATTTGCATTCTACCGGTTGTTTGCTGCGATTCTGAAACTAGAGTATCGCGTATACGACGTTTGCGGTTAACCCTGAAAATTACACGGGGGAACGGAATGTAGTCAACGACGACGACAACGATGGAAAGGTTCGCGTGCATAGTGCATATAATGCACCGTAAGTGAAATAACGCGTCTCGTGTCCGAGCAAGCGTGATGTCCGGCGTTGAAATTTGCTTTAAAATTCTACCGTTCATTCGTACATGAAACTCGTTGAAAAATTTCAATAAAACATCTTATATTTTATTAGACCTTTTCTTTTTGTTTGTTGAATTCAACGAATTTTTAATAAAATGAATATATTTCGTGTTTGGCGAAAAATTTATATCTATAAATATGAATCTCTCCCGATGCATCTTTCTATTTGTGATCGTTACACGTGTCGACCAGAACTGAAACGCCGCCTGATATTTCTGCGCAATTTAATGATATATTTACTTAATTAACTTTGTCTGGCTTATTTGATAAATATTTTTATGTAGAAATGATCTATATACTCGTATCTATACTTGAATGCGCACTCACGAGATGTGCGGTCGGTTCATAAATATTTTATACTCACTTTCTACTTCAGCAACTACAGTAGCTACAACAATATAATGGTCCTCGCCATAGACAACGTACATTTTTATCAAGCGTCGCAACGTTGCTCGGAGGTCTGGGAAGAGCGCGATAAAAAAAGAACTGATTGTGAGAGAATTATGTTATAACCGCGTAGCAGCCTTGGCGAGGAAACAACGTGGTAACGATAGTCAGGTGACTAATAAAGTGTGCATCCTTCGCGCGCGCGTTTGTGTACAACCGGCATGCACGATAATAATCAGTGACGTGGGATTCATATTTGTTTCCAAGCGATTGTCGCTTTTGAATTTTTAAACGCCTTTTTTTACAGTTAGATAATTGATCGTCGGATAATTGACTGTAATTTAATCTGACGATACTTAATCGCTCGTTAAGCACGTAATCAGGAATATGACTTACGGCTCTTTTTCTCCAGCAATATAGGCTATAAAAGAAACGTTCTCTAAAGAAATGCTGCCTGCAGTTTTCCGATTTGCATAATACTTCCGCCGTGAACAAGTCAGCGATGACGCATTAACGATGCCTACGTGTCGTTGTAACTTTCTGTTCGAAGGCACGCGTCGTTTAAATATCGACAATGCCACCTTTTATAAGACTGCATCGTTGACTATAATTCTGAATCTATACACGAATATTATTTTTTCAATCGAATACTAACTCGGAACGACAAAAATGTGTCGATTATGCAATGCATTCGTTGAAAGCCCAAAGGTGATTTACATAAGATTATTTTCGTTTCTACTGTTTTTTTTATCGCTTACGAAAGAGAGAAATGTCGCAAATATATTATTAAAGTTATTTCCAATACAATTTTAAATACAAATTTTCAATCTCTCGTAAAAGTTACAAGACTTAATTTTAATTATTAATTTTTTTGTTTGTACATTCTTTGTCGATATTTTTCTGCGTAACGCCTATCATTATACCGCTCGGAGAAATTTGCGGTGAAAGGTGAAACCTTTTTTTATCATTCATAATCGACGCGCTTGGTGACGTACCGATCGAAGAAGAAACGCTCTTCTGAGCAGCATTTGAATGCTATGTACTAGTTGCATAATGACGAATAATTGTTTTTACGTACTTTCTGACTAGACTATTCATTGAATAACATGCACATGAATTATTCAGAATCTTCGCAGCGCGTCATTTATATTTTTAAACGATATTTTAAACTGAAGAAACTAAAACCGCGACGTTGGCAAAATTAGAATATTCGGAGTTTCAAGGATTCGGCATTAGGATATGACAGAATTTACGTAATCGCAGCACAAGGCGATTAAAACAAAAGTGTTAATTATAGCGTAGCGACTGAACGATTAAGATCTTTTGACGTGTACACGAAAGCATCTCGGCGCATTAAATATTTTTAATCGGTGAGCGCATTTGTGTCAGTATCAAGAATTAATGTCCTTTATAATACGACATAGCTATCTTCTGTCTTTAAAAACATGTTTTCGCAAAGTAATTTGCTTCAACTTTTCAAAGGCCGCGTATAATTCTTTCATCGACAATACTAAGAACAAGTTGTCAAACACACGGTAATAAGCATACGAATATATTCATATGTGCGTGTGGTGACTTTTAAAATTCTTTCAAGCGCTGTGAAGATTCATGTCTCATAACTAGTATCGACGAGATTCTTTTTGCGTTTAAATCTTTACCTACGACATTAGTGCTAATATGTTACGATAAAACTTCAGCAAGCGTGTCGGCCGCAAAATGTCATAACCAAGGACATTTTTCTCGGTCGATGTGATATATGTGACTCGCGTATCTTTCTCGCGGATATAAATATTGGAACCTCCAATCAGACTTTGATCTATTCTTTATGTAACATCTTACTTGACTTATACTTTTTTCCCTAATTATATGAAATATTATACGCACAATCAATAGATTATATTATATTTAGTTAAAATTATATACTATTTATAAAGAAGTAAAATGCTTTAGTTAATTATATTTGACAAAATGAAAATTAAAATGCGATTGAAACTTTTTTTGGTATGGTTGTATCATGATATGATTGTATTAAAATGTCCAAGGAAATAACTTAATACCGGCGACATTAAAATATCTTTTCGTAAATCTTTCGATTTATTTTCACAAAGAAAATATTATATAGCAGTCTACTGCATGCTTCGCACTCTCACATAATGAGCTTCAGACAGCAGAACTGTCTCATTCGTAAGGCGACACTAATTACAGTCTAATTAGTAAGCTCGCGCGATAGGAAGGTCGTTGCGTTTCTCGAGATATTATGTCATCATGTGATCTAAGATGCTTCATCGATTTTTCTTTTTACATCGAACATTAATCTGGTTTAATAAAATTTTTCAAGCACATTTGAAATATAGTCAGAAATTAAAGATAATCAGAATAAAAAAGAACTTTTATAGTATTTTTTATCTTCAAAATCGGTATTGTTTTTTAAGAGGCACAATTTGAAGTACGTCTGTTGCTATAATACCGTTAGATAAACTTTGCTATGGAATATCGGAATTTCAACTTTTTGCGTTGCAATCTTTTTTCACACGATGACAGAACAGAAAATCGTTGTACACTAGTGTCACGCTTGGAAAAGTAAGCTGCAAGGAGATGTTTGTTAATCCAGATAAAATCGCTCTTGCGTCAACGCGATCGACCGGAAAAAGTGAGATTTATTGTCGAACAATCGTCCAACAGCAGCATCATCAGTAAATAAGAGAAGAGAAAGAATTCTCAAGGAGAGAGAATTTTTATGATTATACAATTATTAATTATATTTTTGTAATTATTAAGAGTTATTTAGGCACTCAAATACGTCATGTTCGTCTATTTTTAGCATTTTAACAATAGAAACTTAGCAGAATATAATCAACTGAATTCATGACGATCAATTATCTAATAGAGGCATTTAACAAGGTAAACACACATGTCAATTTCACGTCAAGGCTAAAAACGCTATCTTAATGGTGTTTTTTCCTTTTCTGAAATATATTTAGAAGTCGCTCTGAATCACCTAGAAATTATCAGACAGCTTGACATTGAAGCAGGTCAGTCTCAAGTAATGATTCTAACGGGGTCTCGGTCTAGGCAGCGGTTGTATCTGCTGCTGCTGTTGATGATGATGAGGGTATCCTCCCCTCGAATTCGAAGCCTGCGTCCGCTCCGATCCTTCATTGAGGCTCAATCCGGCGACCAGCTGAGCGATCTCACGATCCTTCTTCTCCTCTTTCGGCACCGCATTGCCGTTCTGGGCGCTAAAGCCCAAGGAGGCCAGGCTACCGTGACTCCTGCTCCGATGTTCGGCACGGATGCTGTAAGAAAAGGCTCTTTCGTTCAGATGACCCTTCCGCCGATATATGCCAGTACCAAAGCGAGATTCATTCTCCGGACTGTCCGCTTGCCGGGCGGTTTCCGGCGCGGTAAGATCGGCGTGAGAGGCAGCTAATCTTTTGGACGTGCTTAAGGTCGAGTTATCTGTCTCCGGGTGTCTTCTGCCTCTGTTTCCGGCAGTACCATACGTGCCTGCCGGATAAATAGCCGCTGTCGGTGTTGCGGATGGTGGTACTACCGGTAAAGGAGCGTAGATCGGTACTATGGGTGTCGCAGCCGGAATCGGTCTCATACGCGGATGATGATGACTCTTGCGCGGCAAGGTGGCTGCTGGTACCAAAAGCACCGGTGTCGGTCTAGCCAGAGTACCGGCGACGGATCGACTACTGGGTGGTAGCGGATGAGGATGGTAGTGCTGCTGCCTGATGGGATGACCTAGAGTGTGATGCCCGTGGCCATTGGCATATATGCCTTGATGGAGCTGATGATGGAGAAATTGCTGCTGCTGTTGATGCTGCTGTTGATGCTGCTGCAATGCATCCTCATGCAACGAACGAGTCTTCATTTTCTTCAGTTTCTTATTAGCTTTTCGTCGCGCGGAGGAAGAGGAGGATTCATCCAGCAATAACGGTTGCGCAGGAGGGGGTGGCGGTGGTGGCGGCGGTGGAGGAGCGATCAATTGGCGCGGCCTGGATCCCTTAGTGCTTCGCAGGGTGCCTTGTTCCTGATAAAGAGCATCAACTTCATCGCGACCCCTCGCCCAGACCTTGTGATTCTCATCGCCGTTATACAGGCTTAGATCGTCGGTTGACGTCGTATCTAAACGAGTCGGTTGAGGACTGTCTAGAGTGGTGCTCGAGCCGCCTAGAGTATGGTATAGACTGTTGTTTGATTGTTGATGACCCGTGGTGACTCCGTTAGTCATCGCCGACGACGGTTCCAGGCCTTTTGCGTAGCTACTGTCGGCGTAAGCGTGGAAGCAACACCTTACCAGGGCGTTGGCCGCCATGTCTCGCTTGCAGATAAACGCGTGACATTCGAGGACCTTGATGCCGGTTGTTCTTCGTAATACGGCGGCAAACAAGGGTGGATGATTGGCGCTGGGTGTTCGCGCAAACGGCGAATCCAACGGCAGGAACCGCGTACTGGACGAATCGCTGTTTCCACCTTTGACATGTCTGACCGCGGCGCAGTAATGAAGCGCTTCGATAGGAAAGAACCGCGTGACCTTCTTACGATGTTCGTCGACGTTCTCCAACAGTAAACCGTTGCTCCAAACGCTTAGCCAGGAATCGATTCCGCGTGCGCCCAGCGCACCCTGCTCCGGATAAAGCTCTCTTAAAGGTTCTTGGACGCCCAGTAGACCCTCTTTGCTCGCGTGAGGTACCGAGCTACCTAGATAGAGTACTCTGCATCGACAATACGGTGTCGCCGTATCCTGATTAGCTCCCCTCATTTTTAATTCGACTCGTAATTTAGCGATAAAAAAATTACGATGAAAATCTATTGTATTAATAATCCGTCTTAGAAATTACATATATACAAAATTCGTTTGACTCTGTATACGAAACTTCGGCAAAAAGCTTGTTCAACAAATTATTTTATGTAACTAAGACGCGCATTGTTATGCAGAAGCGATATTTGATGAAGCAGAGCTGCTTTGAATGGAGAAACTTTTCGGAGATTTCAATGCGAGATACGTTGGTCTCACGATAAGCATCGATCTTCTCAATGGTGGCAACGACATCCGAAGATACGAATCTTCTTGAACGTTAATTACCAACTGGCGAATTCCTTCTCACGCGCGTTGCCGAGTCGCGGACGTGACTCAGAAACTTATTGAGTGTACGCGAGGCATGCGACACGTTCACGGCAGCGAACAACACGAGACTCCGCCCGGTAACACTCCCCGCAACCGATTACGTAGTAATCCGCTGCTTTCCAAAGGCAGACAGAGGCCGCATATGCGATGTGTTCGCAGCACGATGTTGCAAAATATGCTGCGCGCAGCAACGGCGAGAGGAACTCGGCGGATATTTCGCAGCAGCTGTAGCCGCTCGCTCGAGATCGCGTCAAGCTATTATGGCCGCCTTCTTGCGAGTACCCCTACCAGTATCGAACTTCCTTTGCTCTCTCTCTCTCTCTCTCTCTCTCTTTCTTTCTCTTTTCTTTTCTCTCGTTATCTCTGTCTGACTCTATCTTTCCGTCTCTTCTTCGCTTTCCTTCCCTTTGTCCTTCTACCTTCTACACGTCCCCTTTGCTCTCTCTCTTTCTCTCTCTCTCTCTCTCTCTCTTTCTTTCTCTTTTCTTTTCTCTCGTTATCTCTGTCTGACTCTATCTTTCCGTCTCTTCTTCGCTTTCCTTCCCTTTGTCCTTCTACCTTCTACACGTCCCCCTTCCTCGTTCTTCGTCTCTGTCGTTTCCTTTCAATTCGCTCTAGGCTTTTCTATCCCTCTCCTCGTTACCAGAGTCGGAGCCTCACTGGTATGCGGCGCAGTGGCGTCGCACATCAAGTTCCTCACCAGCGCACCTCCACGTGTACCTACTGTCATACACGCACACTCGGTATATGCATACACTCGCGCGGCCAGCTCGACGCAAACACTTTTAAACGGAGAAAATAGCCGAATGATGCCCGGCGGCGAGGATTTTAACGACTATCTTTGCAGGTCGTGTGTTGGTGTTTGTGGAATCCAGAGGCGCGGCCGTAGGCGTCAGCCGCGTGAACCACTGTACCAGGACCGGTGAGTTTCATCGGGGTTCCTTGCGTGGAATCGGCGAAAATGGCGCAGCCTGCTCTCATTCGACTATCGATTCGATGCATTCGAGTGACCAATGTCTCGTGTGCGAGAACAACTAATGGCTCAAGAAAGAGCGATGCAAACGTGACTTCAAGATCGACATTGAAACATCGTCGTTGGGAGTTGTATATTCACCGTTTTACGCTCGCGCACGCGCGCGCGCGTACACGTACACCCTCACACACACACGCACGGGTGATCTCGAGCGAAGCAGCGAAGCACTACCCGCCAGTGCGTTCGTCTTTGGACTGAGAACTGGTGGAAGGCGTGAGACTTCGTGACTGAGCCCCACTCCATTTTACTCCAAGATCCCACTCTCTTCCATTGGTTTTTTCATCGTTGGGTTACTCTCTAGGTTCTGATGGTGTCACCGTATTTACCTTTTCGACGGCGAGCACATTGCCATTCACGGGGGTAGTGGAAATTGCGTCGAGGAAAATGGACATTCTTCGATTCGATTTTACGTAGGCACGTTAACGATACTTCCCCTTTTCTGCGAATGACGCAACGCGTTGTTTTGCGTCAATACGTTGACTCGAGAGAATATTTTGAATCGTACGCATCCTGAGAGAGCTGAGTTTTCAACGCTGTCAATGTTATAACATCTCTCAGAAATATAACGTTATAATTATAAATGTGTTGAGATGCGTAGAAGTAAAATCGTGATATAAATTTTAATTATTACAGTATGTCTAATAACGAAAAGGTAAAACGATATAGTTTTGTGCATGCATGTAATATCTTTGTATATTTATCGCTTATCAGAGATGTCTGCGGAGTTGAACACTTTGTGGCGTGCGGTTTGTCAGCTGCATATATGTATACGTTGCCCTTTATAGGTCAAAGATTGCGTAGGTATCGTGAAGGAGAAGCTCCGGCGCACGTTTTTCACACACGAGTCGCCAGAGCACGGGAAGCGGATGATTCTCTTTTGACGAGAAGGATTTGAGGTCTCCAGGTCGCTCTTTATATCGACGAAGCAGAACATGGCCACGAAGGCGAAATCACAAATTTGTTGCGCAACAATTTGAATTTAAATGTTTATCAAACCAGACGAATAACAAGTGAAAGAATATTCTGAACGGATCATTCTAATCTATCATCTATATTTTGATATTCTGCTTTACTATAATTAATTTTGTAAATAGTTCTATGTAAAAAGTATCTTTTTTAATAAATCGACGAATGTAGAATTTTCTACATTTTTAACTACAGAATATTTTCAAAATACACGCAAATAGGAATAATAATTCTATTTCCGCAAAATAATTAAAATTAGATGTAAATTCTTTTTCTCTTTCTTTTCTTAATTAATTATTACATAACCATATATCATCTATTCGAAGAACAAGATTTTGCTTCGATATCTTGATACCACATGTCATTCTTTTCCAATTGCGCTTTTTATACCGGTATAAGCTGTTATGTCGCAGGAACGATATATATTTCTCGCATAATTATTCGTTTTTATCGTATAAAAATGAAACGACGACGAAGACATTAACAAGTTTTCCATGCAATTAACCGCGGGTCGACAGAAAGACGAGAAAATCCGGTAGTGGGTTTGTGTCGCGAGCGTGAAATCGCGGAGACGCGGAATCAGGGTCGCGTGACCGGAACCCTGACCGTGGCCCAATGTCGACATTTTTCAGTGGGAATTCTTCTGGAATCTTTTCGCACAACTGACATATTTAGAAGCAGAGCGAATACGACGGAGTCATTTCCGTTCGACATGAAACATACGAATTAACTTGAATACTGTTGCATATAACTGTATTACGATTTTATGGCGATGTAAAAATGCAAACTTGAAATCCGAGAGATCAAAAATTTCCTGCTTTGCATTCTTTGAAATCTATTTTTGGGAGACCAAAAGAGATTCTAGAAAATTTAAATATTGAGTAAAAATTGGAGAATGTAAATTTTGTAAATAGTTTATGAAGACTATTCATTTTATCTCATTTCATGATCTTTTTTGGATATGGATATTCTTTGGATTTGGATATATCTATTTTTATTTCCCTTGTTGTATCACCGAGATGATGCACTTTTTACTAAAAAAAATTAGAAACAAAGATCCTCAAATATCTGCCGTATTTCTTTGAAAGTATCCGAAAAAAAGGAATGGGCCGAAATGGCTGAGCAGTATGCAAATTGATTCTATTCGGAATCTTTCAAATATATATTTCGCGATTCAGGAATGTCGACCTTCGACGTTTCTTCGATATACCTCGAAGGACGACTGGTGCGTACAATTTAGAATCTGCGATGCATAAATCACAACTCTTAAATTATGATAAATATCTTAGCGAGCCTATAATTTTGATAAAAAAATATAAATCATAATTCCTTCATAATCTCTCGAAATGCTTGGAGTAGAAATTTGCATACATAAAAAAAAGCATTTGTCTGAAACTGTTGAACGAAAATCGATCGTGCAGTGGGTTAGTGGGTCATCGTCACGTTAATTACAAAGACTCCAAACGCTGTGTACAGTGCAATCACCTCTGTCCAGGAATCTTTTCCAATCCCCTCTTTTCAAGTGCGTCACGCATCCCCTTTCTGCGCGACATCTTGAATACATGTTCGACGACGTTTGCTCGTGACTGACTCGTTGATTGATAATGCTATTTTTTTGTGTAATGTTAAACCGTTATATACTACGATATAATACAAATGAATCTCTCGTTTAAAAGTTAAAAAAGCATAACTTCAATATCTTACCGTTTTTCTAATGGAAGTTCCGTCTGGAAATATTAAAAACCTCTAAATAAAATTTGTAAGACAATATAAGAGGCAAAGAAATATTCAGTAGCAATTATAAATTAATTTTAATTCTTATGGAAAAAGTAACTTTTGATTTCTGCGCAAAGCAAAAAAGAAATTAAAAAATTCTTTTAAGTTTCTTTAAACTTAATCTTATAAAATTATGATTAATCTGATAAAATTACGATTTTTAATATTGAGCTATTTGAAATATTTGTAGCAAACATATCACGTTCTTTATTATTTGTGTCAATCTTTGTAGAGGTATCGCTTGTTTTAAAATGTAAGTAGTGTTTGCAAAGGCTCCTAAAGTTTCCAAGCAGGGACCATTCCGATAATGTTTGTGCATCTCAGGTTTATTCTTGGGACGGATAATCCTCAGATAGCAGGCTAGTCAGACACATCTTGACAAAGTGCTTTGAACCCGATATGGCGTGGTCGGACCAAGAAAACATGCCGTTATGCCGAAGACTGTAATGGCTTTCTAACAGACAGCCAGACGGACAATTCGAAAGTTTTATGCAAATAGAGATGATGGTCTTCTCGCGCGCGCTTGTAAAAATCTATAAAATGTGCAACCGGTATTTGTCGACCCGGCACAAATATCCGCACAAATATGTCGCCGCTGCCGTCTCGTCGAGGCGAGGTACTTTCTTTCACATGTAATTGTTTTCCGCATGCCTAGAACTTGCACGATGCGTAAATGACGACGCCGGCGCGATTAAGTCGCGAGAAAGTTTAGTGAAACGTTGAGGAAAAGACGATTAAGCGTGGCAAATTGCTTGAAAGCCAACATTAATTAGTAATCCTAACCGGAAACTTTGCAAATCTATGCAAAGTTTCTATTTACAGTTTGTCATGTATACATTGTGAATTTACTTGTCAGATATTGAGAGTCAAATAAAAAATATCTTTTATAGAAGATTATTATATGTATATAGAGAGAAATGCTGCGATACTAGATTGCGTTTTATCATTTCGCTTAGACTTCAATTTGTATGAACAGTTATGCTTTAAGTATTTTTACGTCTATCAATTCACACGGTCGATTGCATTTGTGCTGTTCATTTGCCGATAGCGCGACAGAGCATTGAAGTCACCGGATTGAATAAAATAATGGGAGATATAAATACGGGAGATGTGCGAGTGAGCGCCACTGTGCCACAATCGTGATGATTCACTTTTACTGATTAAAATGATGATTAAATCCCTTGAAACATTGCAAATATTCCGCGTTACAAGTTTAACGACAATTTGACAATAGCATTTCTGACATATTACGATATATAATAGTTGTGAGTTATTAAGATTTTTGTTAGATATAATTAAAAGAAATTTAAATAGCTATATAAAATAAAATAATATAATTATATCAAAAAATATAATAATATGTTAAGAGTGTGTGTGTTTCAAAGATGCTCACAAATTTCGATTAAGTAAGGTGGAACTTGATCAAATGCAAATATTATGCGTGCCAAGACAATCATGTAGAAAAAGCTTAAAAATTCCTTCTCGTACGCGCAATGGGAGCAACGGCACTTCCGTCACGTAACATCCGCCTTTCCATCACGTACTTTTGACTTTATAGATAGGCACGAGGTCAGGGCTTATCGTGCTTATTGATGGTGAGTCGGAGCACGAAGCTAAGTCAAGTCATGTTATTTGCGCCAAAAATAAATCTCTATTCAAAATTAACAATTATGTTCAATTGTTATCTATATATTTATATATTTTTCTCTTTTTACTCATTAAATTTATGTCCAGAAAGCTTTCAAGGAAAAATTTCTGTAAAAAAACAATATCAAACATTGAACTCATGATAAATTGCGAATCGAGTGAAAAACTCGAGATATTTTGCAACTTTCTTGTGCTGCAAATACAAAGGGTAATGTAAGATCAAATGATACATGAGTTTAGAGCGCGGAGTATAGAATGCCTGGCATTTAACTAGGATCTATCGCGTGCGCATGAGTATAAAGGCCCTGAGGCCCGTGAGACCCCTATAACAGGTCACTGCCATCGAGAGAAGCGAGCAGACAGGTTCGAAGCACTGAATCCCTTTACGGGAGAAGGGAAGCCTGTTTATCCGTCCTGCATTTACACGCGCATTAGTGACATGCACGTGTGCCATTCGAATAACCGTGGATAAACGACGATCTAGTGTCATAAAATCATTTAAATATGTTAGAAAGAATCTATTTGTATATTTGTTTAATACACGAGCCCTCCCTCTCCCCCCTTACTCCTCTGTCTCTCGTTACTTTTGTATTCAAAAGATGCGAAACGGACGTGCTTTTGTGAGAATCCACTTTTAGACGCGCGGTAACGCAACGGTAATCGAATTTCTGAATTACATTATATAAGCGGCGTGCGAATTACGTTACAAGAGAACGACACGAACACTTTGCTCTCAGTACCGTTGCCAGTAACGGTCACCCGGTATATGCCCTGCTCGAGGATGGAGTAATGTTCCGCACGATTGCAGGTCTTCATCAGCGGGAGGAGGAACGAGACAGCGACAATTCTACGCGTCTTTTATTGTTAATCTCTTCGCTTTACCTTTGCGAAACTGCAATCGAGGATGATTACGGTTTACGAAACTTCTCAGAAGCATTATTGTAAAGAGAATTTGCGCGTTTGTCAAAGGTATATGGAGATTGAATTGTGACGGATGACAGAAAATGCGAGTGAAAAATAGCGGTACGAATATAAATTACGAACATTAAGATATGTTCATCGTTATGTCTCGTGCGAAAAGACTTTCTCGAAATTACATTTATGCGCTTGTTGCGCTTTCCTCTGTAAACCACGATATGTATCAATTTCTTTTGTGCGAAATCGTTTCATACCGTATTTAAGAAAAATTTCTCCTCTTAACGCTGAAAGTTGATCAACACGGACATCTTTGACTGTTATTTCTCTGTCAACATATTTTTTACACATACATATAGATTTATGTATTACCTTTATACTCTCTAGGAATATCTATGGAAATTGCTTTGGAATAAATTAATACATTGCAATTATGTATCAATTAATAAATGCAATCTAATGAATAATAACAATAACACACAAGTCTATAATATTTTACATATGATTAATATAATTTATCAAATCGCGAAAGCAGTTAATAATATTTACAGGCTTTGTTATTACATTTCCTGTAGCCTTGTAATATAATAATTAATTTAATTTTTTAACAAAACAGAATTATATCAAAAAGTGGACAGTAGCAATCACATAAGTTTATATTTTTTATAAGATAAGAAAAACTATCTATTTATTTGTGTTATTCGCAAAAGAATTTCAAATATTGAAACTATATCTGCTCAGATCATTTCCTGCTTTACGTCAATGATACGCAAATAATTTTTTATCGCTAACCGGTTTGCGATAAGTCTCTCTGCAATTGAGTAGATATGCGTACTATGTTTTATCAATTTTCGATGCCGTGTATAAGCTGCTAATTTATTTCCGTGATAAACACTAACGTTAAATGCGTCTGAACTATTTTATTGCACTGGAATATTACAAAGTGCTATACTATACGCACGTCATTTATTCGTTTTTACACTATATAATAAAACTTTAATAAAATGCAATTAAAAAATCCCAAATTAAAAAAAAAATATTTCTCCGGAATATGAAAATTTGGCGTATATATATCATAGTAATAATTTATAATTTAAACTACTTCTATAATATAATATTTTGCGTATATGTATGTCAGTAGGTAAAATATTTCGGCTGCGAATTATTACACTAACATGGTATACGGCCTTGGTGACGTAAACAATAGCATCCTAATGTTTACGTGTTACGGCTTTGTTATCATTCATACGGCGACACTCGAGCAGTAAAAAGTAGTAGTGCGAAATGCTTTTTATATTATCAAATTCCTTTTCTAAACGCGATCGCGACTAGTATCAACACATAATTTGCTATTATCTTAATTATTACAATTAACATTTAATTTACTTTTGATAAACGACATGAAACTGTGTCGCAACAATAATAAAGTGCGTATTTCGTGTGATTGTTCCGCGATCGAAAGTGCAAGGTGTCTCGCGATCGTTACGTATACGACTAATTATAATTAATCGTGTTTTTGCGAGTGAGTGTGAGTGCCACGAGGAAACAGCAAAGAATGAGCAAGAGAAGAAAAGGAGGTTTGGGCGACGGACGGATCAATAATATGCGGAAAATAATTTATAAATTATTTATCATTTATATCATATTTAAAGTAGACATATTGCTTTTTTTCATTTCCTTAGCATCGCGGGAAAAAGGCAACAATATCTGCGAGTATCGATTTAACATGCCTTTTGTAAGAGTGGAATATTATATAATTATCTTAAAAATTTTTTCATTTAAATATAATCATTATCAATATAAATTTAAACTTTTTAAACAATATAAATTTAAACGCAGCCTGAGGGCAGCCTCTTCCTGGAAGTTGAAGAGATCATTTCTTCCGTCATGCTTGTGTCAAAATTTCACCAGATACATCTCGTGTGTAAATGTCACGAGCGCAGAATTCTCTGAATTTATTTAATAATAACTGAATATCTTCTTTACGTAACTGCTGATATTACTGCGGAAATATATGATTGCGGAATAAATAAAACGGAGCCATATACGCACTTCTTCTAGAATAAGAAGCTTTGTCGTACAGCTTAAAAATTAAAATGTGTTATCTTAATACAGTGGATAGAAACTTATATATTTAATGAGAGAAAAAGGTTTAATCCATTTCTTTAATATTGCATAAAAAATGAAACTTTTACAATTATTAATGCGCATTTAACTTATTAATAAGATATATTTTATGGCAAAGAGATATGCATTTACTGACAACTTTCTATCAATAAAAGAAGGAATTTTTATATAATAACCGATTTTTTTGATGAATATATTTAATGTATATAGATAAATTTCGATTACGTAAATAAAATATATTTCGTGAAAGAATATATCTCTAAACATATAAAATATTTTTTCTAAGTTTGTGTTCAAATTTATTTAAACGTAAATTTATTTCTGGCAATTATATGCTTGTGTGTGTGATGTTCGATAACTTGGATTAATCAGAGGAGGAAATAAATAATACGAGAACTTGTTATTATAATTATTATTGGTACTGTTATTATCAATATTATTATGTTGTTACTATTATTATTATATTGTTAGTGTGGCATCTGACGCGTAACAAGATAGCATGTACATATGTTGGAATTGTGTTGCATTTCGCTATTAATTAGAACCATTTTGTTAACGAGATCCTCTGTTTATACTCGATAACAACGATACACAAAATCATAATTAGATTCATTAAAAGTGTGATACATATACAAGCTTCATTTACTCTCGTTACATACATATACAATCTTTAATTTGCATTGACTGTTCAGTAGCATAATCAAATCGTTATAGATGCATATCTGCAATTAATTTTAAAATCTGAAAAATTGTTATATCAAGTTTAATAAGAGTATTTAATAAGTATTACGAGTAATATTTAGTTTACCAACAATGGATTATATCGTATTAAATTATTCGTTTTTGCAGCCTTTAATTATGTGAGCAATCGACGGTGACGAATGATATTAATATTAATTAAAAATTTACTTCCTTGTTATTTGGCCTCCAAAAATCGAAAAATAGAAAATATCCATATCTCGCAGATCTTCCATCTCCTTCCTCCTCCCTCATTTTATGGGGCAGGATAAAGGCCATTATAACCACGAGCATACTGAACGGTCAAGGCGCAATACACGAACAGTATGATATAACGCGACATGTCGATTAATTAAATAATTCATCAATTAACAAAAATTAATGCATCAATAGGGATGGAGCGCGGCCAGACCGAGTCTCGGCGGCTCGGCATAGCTGTGACGGTATCTACCAGGTGTCGGGATCATCTCTAACGCAGGTCTGGCACTTTCGCGGTCAAGTCCGGGGTATCTTTCATGCTCCGACAGCTCCTGATAAGTCGCGCTCCTCGTCCGCAGCTTGTCACGCAATTCTCGCGAGTGCTGCATATGTTCTCGAAACTCTCGCACCTGCTTGGTGGGACAAGATACGACACGTTGTAATTTTAAGATTATATGTACACAGTTAGTGTATGCACTAAATATACAATTTTTTTTAATCGCAAACGCACTACTCTTACTTCTCTCTGATCGATGGGATTCCTTTGATCTCTGAAATCCCTGCCGATCGCCGGATTTTCATAGAAGCTTCTCGGTCGTGGCCTCGAAATCTCCGGTTCAGATGAACGTTCATTTGCATAATGATGAGTCCTGGGTCGCGATCTGCCCTTATAAGACACACCATTTTCACGATCCAGCGCGTCCGGCTGATTTCGTCTCATTACATGATCATGTGAAGACATGGAGTGCATGCTCGTCGGATATTGACGACCGGATCGATCCTCGTGGACTTGTCTGGCCGATTCGACCCTGTTAAACACAACAAATCATTATAATATAATCATTTAATAAAGAATTATTTCTATACAGAAACTTTGAATATAATCAGGATATTATTTCACGATATTATCAACTTAGAAACTGATTCAAAACATTATATTCCTGAATATTTTTCTTTTTATATATATAAAATGAGAGTTTAAAAGAAATTTTCTATGAAAAATTTCGCGAAATGTGGACATGCAGGATGTCGATGCTAACTGCAATTTCTATAAAACAAATGTATCGAGATCTGCGCCTTCATAAATCTTTCTTACGGGAATGCGTTTGATCGGTGAAAATCGTTACTCGAAACCTGTTCGAGTATGGAAAGCTGAGCAGAACCGTATATGTACAAAACGAAAAGCTTGACAACATGTCGATGTCGCGTTTAGATCTCTGGACTGATACTCTCGATAACATTACGTTACGACTTTTACTCCTTATCGATCCGATTAATGCTGCTCAGTGTTTTCCACAAAAACATGCTCGCGACATACTAAATATTATACTATGGAATAAATTTGTTTTCTGGCACAAGATAAATCTTTTTCTCTGTTTATGTTAGCTATAATTTTTATTACACAATTTTATAACAGGAAACTGTTAGTAATATTCATAAAAACAACATGTTTTCTCCATTTCTCTCTAGGATCTCTCTCACACCTGTGTACAGGATGATGCTCGATGTCTCTCTGTTTGGAGAAAACGGGTCTGGCGATGGCCTCCCTCTCCATAGCCCTAAACATTTCCTTGGCATCTTGGAACCTTTCTCTGGGACTGGTCACCTCGCCGGGATTGACCCTCGGTTGATATTGAGGACTCGGCGATCGCTGTCTAAACTCCGCCGCTCGTCGATTCCTGTTACAGTTGGGCGAAATTCCTCTGTTCGCTTGATTGGATAGTCTTTCAGGGCTTCGCGGCAGTCGCGGCAACGTCAGACTCGATGCAGCTGTTTCCACTTCCGGCAAATAATCATTCTCCTCGTTTAGCGCACCCCAATCGTCATCTAAAAATAATTAATATGTAAATTGGAATTACTAATCTTAATTTCAGTCTATACATTATATAATAAATATTCCCCCTATTTTTAAGATCAATGTCTTATAGTTCACTAAGATAAAAAATCGACATTTTGAAATCGTAAAAGTATATAATTTTGATCTTGTCATATCTGATATATCTTTATGAAAGATAGTGAAACAATATTTCACGAAAGACAATAGAAATAGGGCAATAAACGTCGAAATATGATTGCGTGCGAATTTCGTCAAGCGCGGCGGTTTTGCTTCTCCATTGATTTGTAAAAAATCGATCGGCGGTAATTCTCGTGGAATCTGGCATCTTGATGAAGTCAGAAAGATTTAAAGAGCGGTAGCGAGCTAAGAGGACACAGAGGAGGCGGAGGAGGATGGAGCACAGATGAGGCTCGAAAAGACACGAGGAGGTTGAGAGGTGCCTCGGGCTGTGGGCCGAGAATGCGGAACCTTATTCCGCAACGTACAACGGCCTCCCACGAGGTCGACTCGTGCACGAATTTATGTGTATCCGCGCCGCCGCTCGCCGTCATCAAGACAGCGTCTCATCATCATCATTATCATCATCATCATCAGCATGACTATCATTATCCGTTGCCGTAAACAACGACGACACGGAGCGGCGCTCTCGGCCTCCGTCTTCCCTCGGCCGCGTCGTGGAAACGCGCATTCGGAGAAGAACTCCTTTACGCAACGATCCGCCGTAGAGAGGCGAAGTGCCGTTACTGTATTAAGTAAGAATTGAAGGGATGAAATCAATTACATGGATCGCGTCTCCGCCATCGCGGAATCATTCGCGCACTTTCGGTATTTCGATTGTGTCTGCCGAGACAATGTATGATTATAACAATTATTACGCGTATTATTTATTACCATATAATCATTAAAATTGCATATTAATCTATAAAATTGCGTCTGCAGCTAATGAGATACGATCCTTATCTATTAATTCCATCATTTATATCGATAACGATTCTAGACAGCGTAACGGCATACATTTCGTGGAGATATTAAATCTCCATATACGCAATATATATATATATATATATATATATATATATATATAAGACATAGATGACCGCGTAATTGATTAACACCGATGTAAAGGACCTGGTTAAAAAGGAGCATGTAAGTAAGATCTCTCTTCCCTCTCTCTTCATTATTCATGTTTTTCGTGTTGTGACCGATTCTTTTTAACACAACTCGAATCTTTGCAATCTTGCGCGTCATACCTATGAAATTAAAAAAGTAATGGTTACATCAAATAGTTGGATCGTTACTCCGATATTAAAATTTTACTTTAACATATTATTTGTTGCCAATTGTGATTTATAACGCAAGAATCTTTTTAACATCGCTAACGATAAACCTATACGAATATTCAACATTTTCAATTTGCGTATTAATTGAAACCGCGGTTTGTAAAATGCCTAATTTTTGTGCAAAATCTGGGCGCTAATTGGCGATTGGATGGTTTTTCGCGACCGTACATCGTTCTGGAGGCAGCTGAGATACATGCACCCGTCGTAGACCGTGGTACCTGCCGCTGACACGACAACGTCCTAACGGTATTCTTCTTCCACTGTAACAGGTGCTCAATATAATCTCTTTCTCTCTCTCTCTCTCTCTTTCTTTCGCGTATGAGCTTGATGTCATGCCACGTGTATCTACCGGTACACACGATGCGATGAGGGTATCTTTTTTTTCTCTCTTCTTCACCTCGAAATTTATTCGGCGACGTTATATGGGTCAGTCGTCCGTTAAAAAACACGTTTCTCACGCGAAGAAGATACGTCCCAGAAGACGAGCTTCTCGGCTTTGGATCACTGATATACGTGTATTGCGTGCATATACTTAATATGCATTCTATCGGTCCGCTTTGTATGAAAGATAAAGTAAGTAGGATGAGTTCATTCGCGAGGCTGTATGAGTGCCAATAAAGCATCTACATATACTGAGAGAGAGAGAGAGAGAGAGAGAGAGAGAGAGAGAGAGAGAGAGAGAACCGCCGTTATATACATATAGTCTTCTCTCTATTACTTTGCGCGTCCCCGTTTCTAAAAGGTATATTCTACACGAAATAAATTTCTCTTAATTGGATCGTGAGTTTTTAGAAGCTTCCTCCTTCATCAGATACGGTTTGTTATCTGCGGTCGGTTCTTTCATTTTGACAGCTTTAATCGCAGGGAGATTCAATCGCAAATCATGGAAATCTTAAACGGCCGATGTAATTATATATATAAAGAAAGAGAGAAAGAAAGAGAGCACGAATAGATTATTAATTTACAAAACGCGGTTTGTTCTGCGTAACGTCAATTTTCCTGTATGAGTTTTCGTCGCGCGATAAATCGACTTTCAAAGGATGCGATTTCGCACGTTTCCCTCGCAACGATGCACGATACGTGCAGGCATCATGCAAATGCGACGTTTTCGGGTTCGACCCGGGGTGAAAGTGGACAATTTTATTGTTAGCGAGAGCGCGTGATTTATGACAAATGAGGTCGAACTTGATTTCGTATTCAATATGAGGATGACTCGATGATGGAACAGCGGTATAAAAAGAAAGAAAAAAGCGAACGTGTTTAAAGACGACGAGAAACGATTTTTCGTAGCTATCGGCAACTGGGTTACGGGGTCGTACGGTTCGCCACTGCCCAGTTTTCTACGAGAGCCGATAAGATTCGAGCCGACACGCACGGACACCTGTTTCGTGAGTAGAAAGCGCCCAAATTTTTGTCATCCGGTATAAATCTTTGACCGCGGAATTTATACATTTCCACTTTTATGCGCAGGAAACGTTGCGAAAGATTTGTTTAAAACTGCTATCTCCGATAGGCAATAATATTTTCACGAAAAGATGAAGAAATTCATCGATTAATTTACTTTCTTTTTCTAATCAGGATAACAACACACACAAATATATAGTTACCTTAATAATTTTTTATGTAGCAATTTTTTTACAACGAGATATTAATTTTCTATATTTATTGTGCTATTAAAAACTAATTTCATCGATCACGGTAGTTCTCTTCGCTTCGAGAAGATTGATTATTGGGTGCGCAATCATTTCCTGAGACGGATCGCGAAAAGAAGAAGCGATGACTTTCACTTTCATGTAACGTCCAGCATCGTCTTGCATTATCGCTTAACCGACGTAATGATGCGTCCAGTCGATAGTAGAGATTATTCTAAAAACTTTCCATTTTGCAATTAGCCGCGAATTGCTTAACAACTAGAAATATTTAGCGCGTCCGTTAAATATTTACATAACCACGATCCTTTTTTTGTTCCTGTCGATCTAACTTTGTCTTTAAATTTCGATATTTTATATCGTAAAATTTCTGGATCTTTAAATATAACTTGAACAAGTTACTCAACTTTCAGAATTTAACGGCTATCTCTTACAAGCCAATAAATTTAATTACTATAGAGAATTGACGTGGTATAAACTTTCCATTAAGTATGTCAAATAAGAAATACGTACGGATCGAAATAGCAATTTCGTGATAATCCGTGCTTACGTCCTGAAAACCTATTTTCACGGTCGTGTAATACCTATCTGTACAATTATTCTGAAAGAGCATATTCGCCAATAATGCAGAACTTGTATGAAACACGAGTGTAATAATCGCAGCAAGTTTCACATTTGCTAGATGCAATTGTCATGCACGCAGTCAATTTTACGCATGCTCCTCCGTTCAAGCTTTCTTACTTGAAATGGGATGTTGCATTGTAACTTGACGCAACGTCGGAGATGCGAGAATGCTCTCAGATTTTACATTGCAACGACCTACTTGCTAATTTCATACATGTGTCTTTTAATAGTAACAATAGAAATTCTAGCTTGTCGGAGAGACAAGTATCTCTGGCGTATTGCTTTGCTCGACAATTTAAAAATTGTCAAACAATATTATATAAAATTAAAAACTCTGTAAATTTATATAAATCTTACGAACAAAATGATGCTTGAATTTAATTATATGTAGAACAAAGAATTAATTTTTTATGAAATAATAAATTATTAAAAACACGAAAAAATAAGTTGGAAATGCTTAAAATCAGAATACATTCAAAAAAGATGAAATATTTCAAGAATTCAGATACAACTCTCGCGTACGAACTTTATACGACAAAGATCACTCACCGGAAGAAGAATCTCTGGATGGTCTGGACGGTCTCTGGCCGAGGGGATGATGCGTCTGATAAGGCGGTGGCGTTGCCGCGCTATCGGATCCTATGCCGCTGCTGGCTGCACTCCTCGTGCCACTCCTGTCAATGGCCGTGCTACCACCCACGATAGTCTGATTTAAGCAACGTCTAAACTCGATGCCGGCCAAATTGCCGCGGTGTCTGTGGACGGTGTCATAGTCGCGCGGCGGCAGTAATATCGGACCGACGTCATTGTCGTCGGAATTACCTCTGCCTGAAACACGATTGTCTGCTAGTATCCACGTTGCCTTGACACGTATTCGAACGAGCGCGAATTCTTTAGCGTTCGTTCTCTCGCGCAGTTAAAATCGTCGACTGCGAGAGTAGCGTTTGATATAAATATTAATGAAAAAGATTAAATGAAATATTCAGATGGTAACTCTTATTATGTATAATCCTCTCTCTCTCTATTTTTTTAGAAGATATAAAAAACTTCTATATAAAATTTTACACACATGTATCTCATACGATGTACGTAATATTTTTTCAAATATTCCACTTGTGCGCGCTGACATACATATAGAATTTTGTACAGCGAAATGTTAAGCGAGACTTAGAGGAGGCATTCACCTAATTTCGCCCGCAGCTCCGCGGCCAGAGACTCGTAAATGGTCGTGGTTTGGACCGGATCGTGTCTGAGCTCACCGCTGCCTTCAGAAGACTCGGACTCTCTGGTACTTCGACCGTCGCTGCCTAGATTGCTGCGGATTCTGCCTTCGCTCGCCGTGACCCTGGCCAAATTGTCGGTGTGTGACGCCAACGCTTTCAACTGGCCACCCAACAATTCGGCGGTCTCGACTGAATCGCATCTAAAATTTCCAAAAAGCAAAAGCGAAAGATAAAGAGAAGACGATAGAGAAATAAAATCTCGGAGAAATGATCTCGTCCTATCAACTTTACACTGATGCTTTTATGTGTGTGTGTGTGTGTGTGGGATTTTATTTGTTTTCACGCAGCATCGCATGAAAACTCTACCGGGTGTCTTAAAACAATTTATTACCGACAAGACAAAGATCGAATAAAGAGAAAATACGATACAAGACTTCCGTGTAGAACGTAAGACGTGTGGGATCAATCTTTATTCTGCGAAAAATGTGTGGAAAATGCACATTATATTTTTATACCTAGATGTAAACTCGCGATAAGCACGATCGGCGTATCTAATGGGAAAAAAAGATCGGCCGTTTCTTCTTATTCAGGTCATCGGTATACTTAACGAAATTCATCGCTGAATATAATTGTATATATTCATCCGAGAGCTCTCTATACTATAAAATGTTCTTTAACGGGACTTTCATTGAGCATACCAGAGAGATCGCGCGCCTTCGCGGTTACTTCGATTTAAACAATCGCTGTCGGTGCCGCGGTTCTCGCATAGAACGGCCTTTATAATCCCGTTTCTCGCTTTACAACTAGACTCATAAAATAAAATTCGAAATCACTTTCGAGATTCGAGCGATTCACAAGTACACTTGAGTGACAACCAGAAAAAAAATAATTAATTACTACGAGAAAAGATTTATTTTTAATCAATATTAAATTGTATCGAAAATATAAGTTTTCAAAGATTGATTAGTTTAATTTAATGAGTATTTTATCTCTTGTTGATTATTCATGTTAGTCCGCGGAATATTCTCTGACCTGTATGCGTGCACGTGTACAGGATTGTTTGTTGCAGGATTCGGCAGAAGGAGAGTCGCGGCTACGATGTCCTCCCGTTGCACGGCTGCCAGCACTGCGTGACCTGGTACCAAGTGTTTCACCGCCGACCTCGTCGAACCACCCGGGTGAACCGTTTGTATAATCTTTAGACCTTTGTTGCTAACCTATCAAATATAAATGCATCGCCGTTCATGTTACCTGCGTTGCGGAACGCGCGCTCGCGCGTTTCTTGCGCAAACCTTGTCTTTGTTTGCATCTCGCGAGATACATTCCACACGATCGTTTCAACATTTAATTGTATGGCACACGAGAAATAGTGGAGATATGGATTAAAACAATAAAGATATATATATATATATATATATGTATGTGTCTTTCCCTTTGAAAACAGAAATGCGTGGGATGTAATAAAAAATGTGTGTTACACGCACATGTCTACATAAAAGTAACATTGCATGTATCGGGGAGAGAGACGACGGTAAGTAATTAATTCATAATAATAAAAACAAAGTTTCTCGCGTCGCGTCGAACAGTTTTAGCTCTCTCGATTACCTCGTTCTTTATCTCGCATCCCGCACACATCCGTCCTTGTACTTAAAGAGAATTATGCGAGAGTAGATATAAGCGAGAAGGCGTGTGTACCGCGTAATTCTCTCTCTCTCTCTCTCTCTTTCTCTCTCCGCACAACGTGTTCCACTTCGCGAAAACACTTAATTACAGCGCCGTCGATCATCGCGACGATTCAAATTGCTGAAATGCTCGCGAGACCGATTATGGATATCTGCCACCTACGGACAACCCCGTAGACTTTCTCGCATCGTCCATGCCCCGCGGCCAGCGCAATTGCACTTACACAATAATTAGATGGATCTCATTTCGTAACGTGTCTTTTTCTACACGGTATGTGTACATGCCTTGCGCGGTATAATTTCGACAGAGTAGCGAACAAGCAGAGTAGAAGAGTTAAGAAAAAAAAATAAAAAAGTTTATATTTTTATCATATTTGTGTGCACGATTATATATATATTTGGCGAACAATTGTCAATGAATGATTGTCGCGAATAGATAGAGAATAGTTAGAGAATAGTTAGAGATGAAACTTAATTAGTTGTAGCAACCGTTCATGTTCCTATCGCAGACCGTTCACGCGTAATAATAATAATAGTCTTCTTTTAACAGCATGCGGTCCGGCACATCTGGCGCATTCTATAATGCAACATAGATTAAAAATACGCTAATCATTACAAAGAACCCGTTTGCTTCATTTGACGCCGTTATTAACGAGCGTTGAATTATTCTTTACACTGTTTAGGTTCGACTTGCATTTAGCGAGATTTATTACATCACGCACCGGTAGCAAATGCGATTTCTAAACGAACGAGCGTATCCTTTTTCAGACGCCACTTGATATGCATCGAGAAGCGCATGCCACGTGCTAACGTTTTTAACAGTCACGAAACACAGTTTTGGCACCACGCGTTCATTTTCTCTTTTTCCTATTCGAGGTGATATGTTAGTACTGAACTCGTTTTTATAAGATTCGGGTCAGTGAATTTATTATTATTTTTATTCGCTCCTCGAACACGTAACGTTACAGATACGTAAAGTTTCATGCGCTTTCAGAAAATAATTTCATTGTACATCTCTCCCTACTGTAACTGTCGAAAAAGAAATGTATTAAACACAAATGTGTGTATATATATATATATAAAATGTAATATTTTGTAACAAGAATAAATATTTTTTTATTAATATTAATCGAATAACCAAAAATTTTTAAATAAAAACTATTGAAATGCGTTACATGGACGACTTCTCCTATCGCAAACACGAGTTCCATTAAAATTAATGCATCTTTCTTTAGCTCTGCAATTATCGAAAATTCCCACGTTCCAATATACATCAAGGCGTCGCTAATTCGCGTCAGAAGTTCCGTTCCGTCGCGATCGATTGGACAGAAAATATGGAAGATCATTTCGAGGGAAGCAAACTGATTTGAGTGAACCTGTAGCTTAGATAAAGTTGTGATTTTTATAATCCCTGACGCCTGCATTTTTATTGCTGGGCGTGCGGATAAACAGGGATAAGAGAGAAAAAAAGGGAAGCTATACGATACGGATTGGTACAAACTCCCGGTTGCGCACGTCGTTAATTCGTTTCCCTTTAAGATATTTTCGGCCCGCATTGTCGAAACCGGATTTCAGAATGGTACCGCTCACCTGCAGTGTGACCTTGAAAGGTTCTTGAAGTCGTTCCCGCTCCAGCAGGTAAGCTATGGCACCGGGCATCGCGTCCACTCCCTTAGCCTCTCTCGCGCCAAGGTACCAGACGTAATAGAAGCTCTTCTTGACATCCTTGCTACTTCTCAGGCGTAGGGCCATCACTCACTGTGTTCGCGGAGAAATAAATCAACTTCACCATTTCGTTCGCAGGCAAGGACTCGTTATCGAGAAAACGGATTGAAACGGTAAACGCGCTGGATAATGAACGATCCGTTATTACGGACGTATTCGATATTTAATCGAAGCACTCTTTATACGAGTGCCTGCCAATTTACTTGATTTATAATCTAACAGCCTTTCTTTTATATTCAAAATAACGAATGAGAATTTCCCCTGTCGTATTTCAGTTTCTAATATAACGTATGAAAATTTAACTCACACCGCTCTTTTGCGAGATAAACAAATATAATTATACAGCATGACGATAATTTATTGCTTGATAAAAAGACACACCCAACTGATAGAATCATTGACATAAAGCGATAACATAGAATGCAAGAGCTCGTTATTCTTAATAACCGCAACAATATTTTTTATTATTATGAGTTGTGAAAAATTTTACCAATAAAATAGGAATCGGTATTAAATTACTACAAGAGCAAATAACAAAGTGCTTTTTTGCGTAATATATAACGGATCGAAAATATAACAAATTTTTTTTATATGTAATGCGAATTATTAAACGTATATTCAGGCGTGGAAGCGACTACGGAAATTGCGCGGATAACATCGTGATCGCGCAGAACATAAACAGATACAATTTCCTGCATAATTTTTATTTAATTATACACTTCATCTTTCTCTCTCTCTCTCTCTTTCTCTTTCTCTCTCGATTGAAGAAAAACGTCAATTTTCCACGAGCTAGGCTTTTACCATGTCTGCCGCGCGAGCAAGCCTGTTGGTTCATCCACTTCCTCAATTACTTTCACGCTTAAACCCGTTTCCACGTTATCCATCTCGCGGCGAATCGTTTCCCACTGATCCTTAACGACGACGGTGCTTTACAACGGAAATATTTTACCAGTTGGAAGCGTATTGATAGATATCAACTGATGAGATAGATCATAAGAATTCATATGTTCTTAACGTAAGCGCGATCTTGATGAATAACAATTTTTGGTATTCTCTATTATTGTTGTTCTTACAATAATTCTGTATAAAATATTTTTTATGTTATCAAGAGGATATCTCTCGGTTTGCTGACATTTTTTTTTTCGGTAATTCCAGATTGAATTTTGATACGCTTCATTTTCTCCTGATCTTTAAATTAACATTTGTCGGTAATATTCGTCCTTAACTACTTAAACATACTTTACACGTCTCTTTTTCATTTGATGCTACACACGCACGCTGAATTTTAAATATCCCGATTGAATCTCTTTGCACGCGTGGCTGTATTCTTTCAAAAACATCCTCAAAATATTTTTAATAATTTTGTCAACATTTTCTTTTAATAAAAGGGTATTAATTAATCTCAACATTTATACATCACGCATTTTAAAACTGATTAGTATAAAGTACAAAGAGAATTTTGTTTCAGTTGTAAAGAGAAGAGAAGACAGACCGTGTTTCTTTCGGAACATTGAGACGATCCTGGACATTTAATGATGCTCATCGCCAAGATCGATGCAAAGTTGGTAGCCCTAC
>NW_021850653.1:683142-700954 GCF_003651465.1 Formica exsecta
CTGTAGTCCCTGCAGCGGGGAGATATAGGACCCTATACTATTCTACTATACATCGCCACTTGCCTGTATATATGTCGGCGGTCTTCGCTTCGCGTTTCGCAGCTATCTTGAAGAAAATCCTCAAAGTTGGGGGCTTCTCGCACGAAACACGCGCGTCCCGCACACGTCATATACACGACTGCACGAACACGATATGCACACCTGTAACTCGCGGCCTCGTCTGACAGCTGCGAGAGTCTAACCACTTTTCCACGCACGGGCCGTAAGGCCGCTCCGTTCTATCGAGCGACGCTCGTCGATCTGAACGACGGGAACGGAACGGAACGGAATGGGGACCAACGGGCCCCTTGGCTCGCGAGGCGAAATCGGCCTTCTCCGAGGCCCCTCGGCTCGGCTCGCCGACTTGTTGTGCGGCGAGGATGTATCGAAGATTATTTCGGCATGTTGAATATACTCCAAAATCCACTAGATATGGAAGATACTGAGCGTGAGCAAAAATTAAAGAAAAATAAAACGAGGGGCAGGAGGGAATAATAATGATCGGAGAGGTTGACTTTTACGTATGTCCGATCCTATGACGGCCTCTCACGCTTGTGTTCCGAAGGTCCCTGACATCTCCCGATCTTCTGCCCTTTCTCTCCTAAGCTCTTCTCCTACCTCCGCTCTCTGTCTGACCGCCACACCTTCTCGAAGATCGACTCGAGATCGACCGCGACGGTAACACGTTCCACTCTCGCAAAGAGAAAGAGAGAGGCTTCTAACAGCGAGGCTTCTAATCGACGCTGTCAAACAGATTCCGTCCTGAATTCGTGTCTTGGTTCTCCTTCGCCTCTCTTCGAAAGAGAAAGAGAGAGGAACGGGTCTTTCTTCCTCTTTTATCGCCCCTTCGTCCCTCCTTTCCCTCTTTCTCATGCTCCAACGACATCTTTCTCGATTCTACCTGCTTGCATCTGTCTACCTTGTTCGGATTTCATCTTCTACCTGCCTTTCTTCGGATCTTCGCTGCACCAATAGTAACCCAAGTCAATAAAGGAGAAAGGAGAAGACGGTTGCCCATCTTTATCTCTTAATCTCTCCTTCTTCGAGGTATAAAATTTGGTCAGTCGATGTCTTTTTTTCTTTTCTCTGTGCATCTCGCTTGCATCCAAAAGTTTCATAAAAACACGCTCGAAGAGACTTCCAACGTGGGATTGTTTCGCCCCTCTGCGTTCACTATGTTCGTATATGACACCGCACTCTCTTCATCCGACGCCAGATTCTACAGGATGTCACGATTAATCATCGATGATTTCAAGTAGATTAGATGTCTCATTCTAGAAGCAATATTGCTAACCTGCAAAGAAATCACGAGAAAAATTAACCAATAAATCGTTGAAACAGTCTATTAAAATTAAACGATTTATTGTGCAATGTTTTAATTTGCAATTTTAATTGAATGAATCATATAATGTCCAGGCTTGTGAGGCTTATCCGACGGTTTAACAAATATTTGCGGCCTTGTGTTGCCCGTCGCAAATATTGCTTCACCATTTGATCACGCGTGGCATCTTCTTTTCGATGAGAATCATATATAATTCACAAATACCGTAAACGTTATGCCTATCTCCTTTTGTAACGATTTATTTATAGAAAAATCTCTAGTATTTTATACAATAGTACTTTTACAATCTCTTGTATTTAGGAAGAAGGAATATATGGTCATCAAAAAAGTTTCAAGCAATAGTATTTATCCGAATAAAGTGATTAGTTATAATTGAGTGATTAGTTATAATTTAGTGATATAGTTATAATTGAAGATTCTAAGTTGAAACGACTCGCGTAGGAAAATGATAAATCGTAATAAGTGAATTATTTGATAATCTCGATATGTCAATATAACAAAAAAAATTATCGTAAAACGGGTTCATTGTCTTGAGACAGGAAACATGCTATTTTATAGCGGTGTACACGTTACCGAGGGAAGTTCAATCTAATCAACGTAACGGCTTGTAGCATTTTTCCGGACAATGCGCTTTGAAGAGAGCTCATAGAAATAAGTTTTTGTGTAACCTAACATAATATATCTCGATATCTAATCGTTGTGTTGTGGGTAATAAAAAACTGGAAGGGATTTCTGGCAAACTTTGTGAGAACATTAAAATCAAACATAAAGAAAGTGCACACGATCGATATAAAACTCTCATGAAGTTTGTATGAAGCAGTTGTGCTAGCAAGTCATAACAGATGCATTTCCTTAAATTAGAAAGTTTTAATATAGAAATTTATTGAGATTGGGAAAAAATAAAAGATTTTTTTGCAAATGTGTCTGCTTAAACGAGAACTCATTATTCATAAGCTTTCTACATAATTTTGTAGATATACACAAATCGCAAAAACGGATACGAGATAGATTTCGTTGCAGTATATATTTGAAGAATAACTGCGTTTGTGAGAATAATGGAGAGAAATAATATTCTATCAAACAATAAAATTACTCGTGTCAACATCGTTTCATCGTGATTTGCGTGCAGAGCGGAACTCAATTTTCAATTTTACGACATGAACAATGTTAGTATTAGTCAAACCTGAATTAAGCTTTGAAAATTTTTTTGACATGATTATATATCAGAAAAGATTTTTCTTTTATTACGTTTTTTCTATTTAGTGCTATAAAGATAATGTTGGAAAGCCACAATGTCACATAATATAAAATCGTACGATTGAATAGTATTCACAAGATGCATTGAGAATAAAAGAGAACGAAGTATATAAAATGTAAGAAAACGGAGAAAATGTTAAAAACATATTTTAGCATACATTATATTCTGAAACAATATAACCTTAGATAAAATATATTATTAACAGCAGTATATTTTTAAAATATAGATTAGCAATATTACAATATACAAATGATAATTCATAAAATATAAGTTTCTATGGCAGCGTGCATGTAGAATATGAAATGTGTGATAGATTTGCCATTAATTATTAACTTAAAAGAAGTTGACGTATGTAAGAAGCGTTAAGATTCATCCGTATCCCTGACATTTTGTCGATCGCACGAGGTCATGCAGTTGAATTTACATTACTTCTGTTAATGCATCTTAGCAATTTGTGATTTTTACTTTTTCTTATATATCATTAAAATTATCGCTTAATAAAAATAATTTATATATATTAATTTAATTCTGCATCTTACATTTCTATAATGAGACATAAATAAAGTTGTAAAGATATGAAAGCTTTGAGTATATAATAAAGAAAATAAAAAATGGCATCTACATCTTGCATTTCCTAAAAAAAAAGACTAAAATAATCATTTTGTATCGCAAAAATGCATGGCATTAAATAAAGCAACAATTATTAAAACCTGATTTTATGGATATTCGTGATTAAAATTAATTAGTACAAAAATTGTGTGTATATTGCCAGTCGACAGTTTAGTGATAAATTGCAGCACCGTATAATAACTTCCATATGTTACTAAGTACATATTCGATAAGATCAAGAAAAATAAGCAAAAACAAGCTAAATAAAATTAAACCAAAATTAAGATTAAAAAAACAAATAAATAAAATACTCACGCATTATTAACGTTTTCATAATTCAAACTGTCAAATTACATGATCTTTGCTCAATGACAGACAATTATTGATACGAAATAATGCATTAAGATAACGAAGTGACATTACGAAAAAAGGCAACAATAAACTTCAATACTTGTAAAGAATCAACTCTACATGCTTTTCTTAAGTATTTGGTAAATCTTCGATATAGAAATGACCACGAAATTTTTTGAAACTCACATATTTTATGTATTTTGAGGCGTAGAAACTGAATCCGTTGAAAAATATTGTCGCTCTCATTCCAATTTTTTTATATATTCCTGATTAAACATAGTAATTTTATGAGTGTAATATTGACGCCGAGTACATTGTCTGATTGGTATATAAGAAAATAACCATTTTTGTTATAATGTTATCTACTGTATTTAGATATATAATTGAAATAAGATTTATTTAAATTACTAATGTATGTCGACTGCAGTTAATACGCAGTCATTGACTTTAGTCAATAATCTAAAAAGAGTTAATACGATACAGGAGAGAGGTTTTTTGATTACATTAAAATTGCATATAAAGAATGCACATAAAGTTGGTCACGTTGTGTACATTATTTAAATGGTTAATAATATGTACATACAAATAATGCATTGTTTTTTAATAATAAAAATTCATCAATTGTATAACTATAGTACTCTTTCATTAAAATTACAATAATGTTAATTTTATATCAAATAAATATTATAAAATTGTTTTTTTTTTAATTTTTAATTTACATATTATACATATACATAGCACACATCTCAGCAGGCATTGTTGCAAAGTAAAAATGTTTACATTTTCATGTAAATGGTTGTAAATAATTGTAAATTACATTTGATTTATGAAAAATATATACATATACGTAATTTTGTTATTATTTCTTTCAATACTTATAAATAATAAATTTCTATAGTATTTTATAATAATAAATAATTTATCATGTAGAGCTCTTAAATAAATAGATCCAACATTTACGCAATTCCATAACGTCGCGAGACATCGGTAGTAATTAAACGCAAAATCATAAATTTGAATTGAAGATTCTAAATCGGAAATACTAATATAAAGTGTGTAACGTGTAATTTTCTATAATTTAAAAAAACTATACAACAAAACAAGAAATATAATAATAAAACATTACCCATCACTATTGTTAGTAATTGTCAGGAAATTTTGTGTTCTCTCATTTGTCTTTACATTTTTCTTTCCGAATTCCAGATCTTAATTATTTCGATTAAAAGCGTTTAAAAAATGGACTGTCAAAGAAATAAATTTCTCAACATTGATTCTGGAGATGAAATCGTTATTTCTGGTATCGCCGGTAGATTTCCTGAATCTGATAACATAAAGCATCTTCAGGAGAATCTGTTTAACAAGGTAAACCTTGGATCAAATGACAACCGACGATGGAATCACGGTAAATAACATTTAATTCTATTATATGTAGGATACATAATGTGAGAAAATCGTATAACATATTTTATAATAATTGATATAATTATAAATAACAAATTAAAAAGGCTCTAATATAAATATAACAATACGAAAATTGGAAAGAGCTAATAAGAGCCAAGTGCAGTAATTCAATACACCGAGTTATTTTTAAAAAAAATTTAAGAGATCTTCTTTAATAATGTACGTTTCGATCCTTCCTTTGGATCATCTTTAGCAAGTTAACAAAAGCTCGCATGTCCTGACATTCGATCTCATCTCCCGTCCCCGCAGTGAGTCTCCTATCAGTTCCAGCCGTTAAGAGATGGCATAATGTCCATAGGATAGAACATTACAAAGCTGAAGAGAATTAAAGATCGAAAAATAATAAAATTCTTTCCGAAGTGAAAAAATTAATAAAGCGTAACGAGGAGACTCACCAAATTAGTTTAAAACAAGACGGAGAGCCGAGATCGAGGAAACACAAACATCCGAGTGTCAGAGACAAACGGCACGCACTGATACAAAATTAAATAATAACAAGACTGACAAAAAAAATAGTCTCAACCGACAAATGGGCATGGAACGTCTCCATCATACGTATGCTTTAATTGTACAAAATTTAACGAAAATTTAAATAATCTCTTGCGCTTGTATTGTGCCGCCCCTGTTGTCTGCGAAGTTATAATTTTGGTGAGTCTCCTCGTTATGCTTTATTAATTTTTTCACTTTGAAAAGAATTTTATTATTTTTTAATCTTTAATTCTCTCCAGCTTTGTAATGTCTTATCCTATGGACATTATGCCATCTCTTAAAGGCTGAAACCGATAGGAAACTTACTGCGGGGACGGGAGGTGAAATTGAATGTCAAAACATGCGAGGTTTTGTCTGTTAACTTGCTGAAGATGATCGAAAGGAAGGATCGAAACGTACATCATTAAAAAAGATCTCTTGAATTTAAAAAAAAAATAACTCGGTGTATTGACTTACTGCACTCGGCTTTTATTAGCTCTTTTCAATTTTTGTATTGTTATATATAATTATATTTTAATTGTCTAAATATATCATTTGTTGACGCAATTACATTATATATAATCAATAAAATCCTCAAGTAAAAACAATATCTTGTTTAAATCAAATAACTGAAAACTTACAGTTCATCCAGAAATACCTCAACGCACAGGAAAAATCAATAATATGGAGAAATTTGATGCAGAATATTTTGATATTTCCTTCGATGAAGTCGCCGTGATGGATCCTATGGGTAGAATGTTATTAGAACATACCTATGAAGCTATTATCGATGCAGGAGTAAATCCGAAAGATATACGTGGGACAAAAACTGGAGTTTTTATCGGGGCATGTTTTTCTGAATCTGAAGGCAATTGGTTCTACGAAAAACTGCAGGTATAAAATGCTACTAATGAGTACTACAATCAATAAACTAGTTCAAATTTATACATTACTTGTAAAAAAATTTTAATTGATAATATATATATATATGTATAAAAATAATTCATTTTTTTGATAATAATATGTATGAGTATTATAATATAAGCAATAACAATTTCTCTCTAAACAGTTTATATATATGTATTAGGTATCAGGTCCTACAATTCTTGGATGTAGCAAGGCTATACTGGCAAATCGAATATCTAACTGGTTAGGTATAACAGGTCCGTCTTATCAAATCGATACCGCTTGCAGTTCAAGTCTCTTTGCTATGGAGCATGCTTATAGAAGTATGCGATCGGGAGAGTGTGACGCCGCTATCGTCGGTGGTGCAAATCTCTGCTTACATCCCAATTCATCCTTGCTATTCGCACGACTTGGTATTGTTCCTCTTTGAATGTTAAAAATGTAAACTATAAGAGATATATAAATTCGAAAACAATTTAAAAATATATACTCCAATATATTACAATATATGTATATTATGATTCATAACTGTTTTGATTCTAGGAGTTTTATCGCTTAACGGAGAAAGCCAATTTGTTTTGTGTTTTCCGGAATAGGATCGCAATGGCCTGGCATGGGTACGTATTTTACTTTGCATATATATACATATATATACATATATATCAAAGAAGCAATACCTTACAATTAAATTATTTCAATATTTACGTTAATAGGTCAAGCGTTACTGCAATTCCCGACATTTTATGAAACTGTAAAAAAGTGCGATACTATTTTAAGGACACGTGGAATGCGCATCATTGATGTATTAACAAGTAAACACGAAGCAATTTTTAGCGGTATATTGAACTCGTTAGTTGGCATTACTGTAATGCAGGTGATGAATTATCCATTCTAATTGTCGCGTAAATCATGCAAATTATATAATTTATTCAGAATTTAAGAAAAATAATAATTTACTTCTCTCTTTAGATCGGATTAATCGATCTTTTAAAATCTGTAAATATCGTGCCAGATTATGTTGTCGGCCATTCGGTCGGCGAACTCTGTTGCGGATATGTGACTGGTAATTTTACAATGGAACAAGTGCTTCTCTCCTCATATTATATAGGATTGGCGTTGAGTGAAACAAAAATAGTTCATGGCGCCATGGCGAACATTGATCTTAGTTATGAAAATGCTAAGAATATATGTCCTCCGGATATTGATATAATCTGCAATATGAGTCACAATACTTGCTCTATAAGTGGGCCAAAAGAATCAGTAACAGCATTTATGACAAAGTTACAGGTGCTTTTATACAGGATGTTCAAAAAAAGTGTTACTAAATATTAGGAGTATGTAGTACTCATAAAAACAAATGAAAAAGTCTTAATAGTAGTACTTCAAAAACCATTTATTGCTGAATTATAAAGCTATCTGTTATTAAATAAATTCAATCTACAGCAGATGTTCAGTGTGCCCTCCGTTTTAACACATCATTCGGCATGCTTTCTCATTAAAGATCGAACACGTTCAAAGATACCAGATATATTTTGTATTTGTTGACAATAATACGTTCAATTTTCTGTATCAATTCGTCCAATGTGTCAACTGATGTGGCGTACACCATCGCTGGATCGAAGGCCCGATTGTTTCGGGTTATCAGCACAAAGATCTTGTTTGTATAGTTTATGCATCTATCAATTTCAAAGATGTAATGTTAGCGACAGCCAAAATTATCATGGATGAATACATGTCACGCGGACGGCTAGAAGAATGTCTGATAGGTTTGGAATATGTCGGTATCGATAGTGTTGGACGTAGAATAATGGGAATTTGGGAAAATAGGTACGTTACTGTATATTCGTTGTTCACAAGTATTTCTAGCTAAAAACTGGACTAAAAAATCTACAATTTACAATTTAGATTATTTAAATAATTTATATTTTAAATAAAAAATTCTATATCTCATATTTTAGATAACAATTTTGTCAGTGCATCCACATATTTACATTTTAATTTCAAAAGCAGAAAGACTTATTTAAAAATCTTTGTTTTGTTTTTAAAAGATATAAAATAAAATTATATATTTTATTTTACTTTTATATTATATCTTACAAAATACATAATGAACTTTTTTTTTTAGATGTATATCAAATATTCGCGTAGCCGATAGACCTTTATGCTGGTATATTCCTGATGAATGGTCACTGGAGGACGCTGCGACAGTCCCGTGCGCTTATGGCACATGTTGTTACGGACTATATGTAAAGACAATGATGAAGAAAGGCGACAAGATATTAATTCATTCGGGTACTGGAGCCGTAGGTCAAGCGGCGATTCATCTCGCGCTTCACGAAGGCTGCGAAGTATTCACCACCGTCGGCACTCCGGAAAAGCGAAAGTTTATAAGAAAGACTTTTCCATCTATTCCAGACGATCATATTGGAAATTCGCGCGACACCAGTTTCGAGCAAATGATATTCCGAAAGACTAACGGTCGCGGCGTAGATATCGTACTGAACTCATTAGCTGAAGAGAAACTTCAGGCTTCTATTCGTTGTCTCGCGAGAGGAGGACGTTTCTTGGAAATTGGAAAATTTGATTTTATGGCTAATAATATATTGGACTTGTCAGTTTTTTCGAAAGGTATTTCATTTTACAGCGTTATGTTGGACAACTTATTCTCGGCTACAGAGGAACGAAGAATGGTATTGAATAAGGTCCTAGTCAATGGCCTTATTAGCGGCGCCATCAAGCCAATCAGCAGAAAAGTTTTCCAAAGAGACGAAATTGAGTCTGCATTTAGATACATGGCAGCTGGAAAGCATATAGGAAAAGTAAGTCTATAATTAATTAAAATAGTTTGTAATTGTACTTTTTATCAAGAGAGACAGCACATCGCAATGTACAATAGATCTATATTACAATATATTACAATTTTTAGATAGTTATAAAAATACATAAAGAAGGCGAATCCATAAACGCACCAATTCTGGCACTTCCGCGTTATTATTGTATGGCGAACAAGACATACATCATTTTCGGTGGCTTAGGTGGATTCGGTTTAGAATTAGCCGATTGGTTGATTATTCGAGGCGCCGAGAATCTTGTGCTTGTCTCGCGCACAGGAATAAAGAACGGATATCAGCAAATGAAGATTGACTTGTGGAAATCTTATGGAGTGAGGATATTGATCTTATCGAACCTTGATGCGTCAAACGTCAATGATTGCGAACGTATATTGAAAACAGCGGAAAAGCTAGCGCCAGTAGATGCTATATTCAATCTTGCTGTAATATTGAACGATAAGATCTGCCAGAATCATACTGTAGAGACATTTCAAGAGCCATTTAAAGCAAAAGCTTGGGCGACGAAGAACTTGGATCGATTGTCTAGAAAGATATGTCTCCAGCTTCGACATTTTGTTGTGTTCTCTTCAGTTTCCTGCGGTAGAGGCAATGCCGGACAGAGCAATTACGGTATGGCAAACTCTGTTATGGAAAGAATTTATGAGAGAAGAGTGCAAGAAGGTTTACACGGACTGGCGGTTCAGTGGGGCGCAGTAGGCGATGTCGGCCTCGTGGCCGACATGCAAGACGACGATAGGGAAATGGTTATTGGCGGAACTTTGCAACAAAAGATAAGCTCCTGCATCGAGAAATTAGAAGAATTTTTGTTACAAGAACATCCCGTAGTGGGAAGTATGGTTGTAGCTGAGAAGCGTTCGGACGCTTTTGGCGCAAACAATATTGTTGAAACCGTGGCCAATATTATGGGTAAGTTAGTATAGCATAAAAAATTAAGCAATTTAATTATGTGTAATAAAGCGAATTAATTAAGTATAATAAAGCAAATAAAAATATTGTATATTAATATAGGCTTGAAGAGTTTGAATAACGTGGCTCGCTACACATCTTTGCCCGAGCTCGGCATGGATTCGATGATGGCTGTGGAAATTAAACAGACTTTGGAACGGGAATTTGATGTTTACCTTACAACGCAGGATATTCGTTATCTCAATTTTGCCAAACTTATAGAAATGTTTGACGAAAATACTTCGAACGATAAAAGCGTTCGAGATGTGAACGAATTAAATGGCATTAAATTGCTCGTTCGTTTGATAGGTAATGATCATATGTTTTTCTTACAACGCAGGATATTCGTTATCTCAATTTTGCCAAACTTATAGAAATGTTTGACAAACATATATCCAAGGATAAAAGCAACCGAGTTGAGAACGATTTAACTGGTATTAAACTGCTCGTTCGTTTGATAGGTAATGATCATCTGATTCGCGATATCTGTATAGATTTACCGACAAAAAAAAACAAGTCGAGAAGCGAAATATTTCTATTGCCAGGAATGGAAGGCTGCGGAAATATATTCGATGCGCTGGTAGAACAAATCGAAGCTCCAGCAACATGCTTACAACATGGAGCATATCATATCGGCACGAGCTGTACTTCAATAAATGAGATTGCAGATCGTCTTTTAAAAGTATAAATCATGTACTTAATTACGATTATAGTGTCTCACAAAATATTAGAATAGCAGAATAAAATTAATATAGTATTATTTCTCAACGTATTTTACTATATCTTATAATTTTTTATTTGTTTGTAGCATATTTTGAGCAAAAAGAAATTGAATCGGGATCTTGTAATAGTGGGTTATTCAATGGGATCATTGATCGCAATTGAGTTAATGCGAAAATTAGAAGGGATGGATCTCCAAGGCCGATTAGTGCTCATCGATGGCGCACCGGAGCAAATGAAAGCTATAGCAAATCAATTTCTACCTTTTACCACAAATTTTGAACTTGAGAATAATGTCCTGTTAAGTATAATGGATACTATACAGCCAACACTTAGTGGAAAAGTACATATATTATTCATAGGTATCATCACCCTTGAATGAGTGATTCTTTTTGGTAAAAGTCAAAAGTAATCTAATCTTTACAGCTGCTTTTGGAGTTAAACAAATGCACCAACTGGAACGAAAAATTAGATATTTTTATTACTCATGTTCCTCCAACTTATACAAAATTGTCAGTTGACAATAACAAATCTTTGTGTACTACAATTTACGAACGTGTGATCGCCGTTCATAAATATGATGTAACACAGTTATCAAAAATTAATTCACCTATAGTACTTCTAAAACCTACAATACAAGTTCTGCCTTTTTTTCAAGAGGATTACGGTTTACATGAGGTAATTTGTACGATGATTATAAAATATCACTCATACAGCAGATTAGTTTTACAGGTAAATAATTTTCAGATTACTAAAGAAAAAGTGGGAGTGTTTTATATCGAAGGTAATCACATTACAATGATGAACAATGATAAAGTCGTCGCTGTGATTAATGGAGAATATATCGAAAGTGGCAAAAAATCGAAACCACGTATAACAGATGACGATAAAATAACATCTGTACAAGATATTCGTACCAGATCGTAAAAGCAGCATATTTAAGCACATATTAAATATTTTGCAGTGTAATAATTCTATATATTATCTATATATTATCTATATATTATCTATTTGTGATGTTTTTATTATATGTATAAAATTAAATAAATGTTTTTAGACATTTTACAATGTAAAAAATTAACAATACTATTGCATGTTAACACTTAATATAATGATATGCATATAACATAGTATAATATTAATATACAATTATTTCGTTAATTTTTAATTGAACGTGCAGAGTTAAGCATCACACATTTTAAAATATTTAAATAGGCACGATCACGATAACTTTGGCCTCCTATTTGAAAAGTCGTTTCTGACGGCAATTTTGACAAGAAACACGGGAAAAATAGTTAAAAAATCCCATTGTTGTTTATTATCAACCGCACATAAAAGCCTTTGGTAAACAAAACGAGATAGAAAAAGATAAGCGATAGCTATCAATGATTAACTTTTTTGTAGTTTCATTCATGCGCTTTTATTTTTATTTTATGCTACATATACTTCCCCTTCCATCCACGCAAGATATAATACATCATTCTACGCAAAATCAATTCTATTCTGATATTTTATCACTCATTCATCATTTCATATAGAATACTCTGTAGTCAAATCTGTATAACAAAGTTTGACGCAATATTACTATGCAATATGCTGCATCTGCACATTTTGAGATCGTTGTACAGATTACGATCTTTCTACTGCAAAACTCCAATATTTCGAGAGTTTATAACATCAGGAATCGGTCAGTGGCAGAGGCAGAGTCCGATACATTCATAATATAGGTACTTGAAGAATGGTTTTCAGATTATGTTTAGACTTACTTTTAATTTAATTAAATTGTTAACCAATGCAAAAGTTATATATAAAATGTATGAATTGACATATCGTCAATTGACAATATGTTAATTCATACATTTTATATAATTTGCATTGATTTTATTGTACAATGATTTAAAAATTGTATTTTTATAACTAACTTAATGAATCATGTAATGCCCGAAGTTCCCCCAACGATTTAACAAATATTTGCGGTCTTGTGTTGTCCATTATAAATATTGCTTCACTATTTGATAACGCGTGGATTTCTTTTGATGAAAATCATACATAATTCATACATCTCGTAAATTTCGTAAACTCTGTTCTTATTAGCCTATCTTCTTTAGGAGAGATATTTCTATAGAAAACTTTCTTTGATAGTACTTATACAATTTCTTGCATCTACGATGTGTGTGTAGAGTATACGTTCTTAACATTAGGAAAAAAAGTTTATAAATAATAGCATTTATTCAAATATAAAAAAATCATGAAAAAAATGAGTCATTAAAAAATAGACATTGTTATACTATTCAACTTTTGCTTGTACCATTTCTTTTTATCTTCATTGGAACAGATGCTAGAACCCGTCTGAATTGCGTAGTCTACCCTGTATATTTATAAATAACCCAATGTCTTTTTTACATAATAAAAGATCCGTCAGTTATATAATTATTTACTTTCTCATTAAACATTAAAATAATTTTTATTTTGTCAAGTATATATATATATATGTATATCGCTCCTTTAAAAAATTTTGATTTACACATATACATGAAATACAATCCAGCAGGTATTATTGCAAAGTAAGTAAGGATGTTCATTCCTTTATGTAAATAAATGTAAATTATATTTGCTATATATGTATAAGGTTATAAGGTTATATAAGGTTAATATATATATAGTTATGTTATTATTCTCATACATTTATTTCAATGCTTATAAATAATAAATTCTTATAATATTGTATAATGATTAGATATTTATCATATAGAGGTGTCTTATACAACATCTGCGATGTGTGTGCGGAATATTCTTAACATTAGGAAAAAAATTTTACAAACAATAGCATTTATTCAAATATAAAAAAATTATGAAAAAAATGTGTCATTAAAAAGATATATATTGTTATACCATTCAACTTTTGTCTGTAACATTTCTTTTTATCTTCAATGGAATAGGTGCTAAAATCCGTTTTAATTGCGTGGCCCACCTTGTATACTTATAAATAACGCAATGTCTTTTTTACACAAAATAGATCCGTCAGTTAAATAATTATTTACTTTCTTATTAAACATTAAAATAATATTCATTTTGTCAAGTATGTATCTATATAGCGCTCCTTTGAAAATTTTTGATTTATGTATTATACATATACATGAAATATAATCCAGCAGGCATTATTGCAAAGTAAGTAAGGAAGTTCATTCCTTTATGTAAATAATTATAAATTATATTATAATTATGTTATTGTTCTCATTCATTTATTTCAATGTTAATAAATAATAAGTTCTTATAATATTTTATAATGATGAGATATACTTACCATATAGAAATTTCTTATATAAATAAGTCCAACACCTATGCAGTACATAACGTCAAGACTTTAACCGGAATTGATCGCAAAATCATAAATTTTTAAAAATCCGAATCGAAAATATTAAGGTCTATAATCTGAAAAGTAGAGCATACAACAAATGTGTGTGTGATAACACGAAACAAAACATTAAATTGTCAGTAATTATCACAAAATTTTGCGTTCTCACATTTGTGTCACGTTTTTCTTTCCGAATGCTAGATATTAATTTTTTTGAATAAAATTGTTTCAAAAATGGATTGTAAGAAAACTATGCTCTTCGACATTGAACCTGGAGATGAAATCGTTATTTCTGGTATCGCCGGTAGATTTCCTGAATCTGATAACATAAAGCATCTTCAGGAGAATCTGTTTAACAAGGTAGACCTTGGATCGAATGATACCCGACGATGGAATCACGGTAATAACATTTAATCTATTATATATGGTGAAAAATATAATATAATGTGAAAAAATTGTATAACATATTTAAAAAAAATATATACATATAATTATTCTATAATTATCTAAATCTGTCATTTATTGAAGTAATTACATTATATATAATCAATAAAATCTTCAAGTAAAAAAATATCTCGTTTAAATCATATGATTGAAAACTTACAGTTCACCCAGAAGTACCACAACGCACAGGAAAAATCAATAATATGGAGAAATTCGATGCAGAATATTTTGATATTTCCTTCGATGAAGTTGCTATGATGGATCCTATGGGTAGGATGTTATTAGAACATACCTATGAAGCTATTATCGATGCAGGAGTAAATCCGAAAGATATACGTGGGACAAAAACTGGAGTTTTTATCGGGGCATGTTTTTCTGAATCGCAAGAAAACTGGATTTACGAAAAACATCAGGTATTTAAAATATTAAGTGCGATCAAGAATCAAGCTCGAATGCATTAATCATAATTATGCAGTAATTATAAAAATTTTAACAGATAATGTTTTTATACATATCTAATCAAACAAAAAAATTTTTTTATATTAAAACATATTTGTAATAAGCAAACAAATTTTCTAAGCAATCAATGTATATGCATTAGATATCTGGTCCTGTAATTGTTGGATGTAGCAAGACTATGCTGGCAAATCGAATTTCTCAATGGTTGGATATAACAGGACCGTCTTACACAATCGATAGCGCTTGCAGTTCAAGTCTTTTTGCTATGGAACGTGCTTTTAGAAGTATGCAATCGGGGGAGTGTGATGCCGCTATTGTCGGTGGTGCAAATCTCTGTTTGAATCCTCTTATATCCTTGCAATTCACGCGACTAGGTATTTCTGTTTATATTAAAAAAATTATAAATTTATAATATAGGAGATTCTTATACATATATAAATCTAAACAATTTAAAGAAATATACTTATAAATATATTCCAATATATATTATGATTCATAACTGTTACGTTCTAGGAGTTTTATCGCCTGATGGAATTTGTAGATCTTTCGATGAAAACGCAAACGGTTATATGCGTAGCGAAGCAATCGGTATAGTATACCTGCAAAAGGCAAAAAAAGCTAAGAGGATTTATGCAACCGTTGTGTATACCAAGATAAATTGTGATGGATATAAAGAACAAGGCATTACTTTCCCGTCTAGCAAAATGCAAGGAGCTTTGCTTCAAGAATTTTACGATGAATGTGGTATATTGGTCGCAAAGTAATGGGAATTTGGGAAAATAGGTACTTACTGTACACTCGTTGTTTACAAGTATTTCTAGCTAAAAACTGTACTAACAAATATACAATTTAAAATTTAAATCATTTATTATAAATAATTAATATTTTAAATAAAAGATTCTTTATTTCATATTTTAGATAACAATTTTTTGTCAGTGCATTCACATATTTACATTTTTACTTGGAAAGCAGAAAGACTTATTTAAAAATCTTTGTTTTGTTTTTAAAAGATATAAAATAAAATTATATATTTTATTTTACTTTTATATTATATTTTACAAAATACATAATAAACTTTTTTTTTTCAGATGTATATCAAATATGCGCATAGCCGATAGACCTTTATGCTGGTATATTCCTGACGAATGGACTCTGGAGGACGCTGCGACAGTCCCGTGCGCTTATGGCACATGCTGTTACGGACTATATATAAAGACAATGATAAAGAAAAGCGACAAGATATTAATTCATTCGGGTACTGGCGCCATAGGTCAAGCCGCTATTCATCTTGCGCTTCACGAAGGCTGCGAAGTATTCACCACCGTCGGCACCCCGGAAAAGCGAAAGTTTATAAGAAAGACTTTTCCATCTATTCCAGAGGATCATATCGGAAATTCGCGCGACACTAGTTTCGAGCAAATGATATTCTTAAAGACTAACGGTCGCGGCGTAGATATCGTACTGAACTCATTAGCTGAAGAGAAACTTCAGGCTTCTATTCGTTGTCTTGCGAGAGGAGGGCGTTTCTTGGAAATTGGAAAATTTGATTTTATGGCTAATAATATATTGGACTTGTCAGTTTTTTCAAAAGGTATTACATTTTACAGCGTTATGTTGGACAACTTATTCTCGGCTACAAAAGAGCAAAGAATGGTATTGAATAAGTTCCTAGTCAATGGCCTTATTAGCGGAGCCATTAAGCCAATCAGCAGAAAAGTTTTCCAAAGAGACGAAATTGAGTCTGCATTTAGATACATGGCAGCTGGAAAGCATATAGGAAAAGTAAGTCAATAATTATTAATTAAAATGATTTGTAATTGTACTTGATTACTTGATTTTTTCTATCAAGAGAGGCAGCACATTGTAACATACAATAGATTTTATATATCACAATTTCTAGATAATCATAAAAATATATAAAGCTGGCGAATCTATAAGCGCACCTATTCCGGCACTTCCACGTTATTATTGTATGATCAACAAGACATATGTCATTTTCGGTGGCTTAGGTGGTTTCGGTTTAGAATTAGCCGATTGGTTGATTATTCGAGGCGCCGAGAATCTTGTGCTTGTCTCGCGCACAGGAATAAAGAACGGATATCAGCAAATGAAGATTGACGACTGGAAATCTTATGGAGTGAGGATATTGATCTTATCGAACCTTGATGCGTCAAACGTCAATGATTGCGAACGTATATTGAAAACAGCGGAAAAGCTAGCGCCAGTAGATGCTATATTTAATCTTGCTGTGCTGTTAAACGATAAGATTTGCCAAAATCATACCGTAGAGACATTCCAAGTGCCATTTAAAGCAAAAGCTTGGGCGACGAAGAATTTAGATCGTTTGTCTAGAAAGATTTGTCTCCAGCTTCGACACTTTGTTGTGTTTTCCTCTGTTTCCTGCGGCAGAGGCAATGCCGGACAGAGCAATTACGGCATGGCAAACTCTGTTATGGAAAGAATTTGTGAGAGAAGAGTGCAAGAAGGTTTACACGGTTTGGCGATTCAGTGGGGCGCAGTGGGCGATGTCGGTCTCGTTGCCGATATGCAAGACGACGACAAGGAATTGGTTATTGGCGGTACTTTGCAACAACGTATAAGCT